>NC_090859.1:4349612-4434612 GCF_024217435.2 Syngnathus scovelli
GATTGGCAAAGGCTTTTGCCGTGAGGCGCAGATAACGCGCTCCCTAAATTGTGGACAGAATCCAACAGGATATACAGTAAAGAAGATGGAAATGGTAATGAGGTTGAAAAATAAAGGAGCAAGACTGTTAGATAAATTGTATATATATGTTATCATGTGTTCCCTAATGAGTACTTATTAATAAAGTTATTGCGCAGAATGCTTGCTGTTTCTTCTTGCAGACATCACCTAGTCCACAACAAGTCAAACGATGCTGTCTGGAGCTTCCTGACCTTCTACACATCTGGGAATCCAAGAAAGTTGTTGATGTCTGCACATGTCATTTTGTCTATGCACTCTTTTCACATGACCACTTTGTTTCCCATAACATTTTATCCTTGCGACTTCTAGTTTCACATAGAATCTCGTTTCTTCTCTCATGAGACAAAGCCCACGCTTTCCCCCCCACCTATCAGGGGCTAGTCTCACATTGTAGGTAGGGCATTCCTGAATAAAAAGAGAGGAGTGTAAACAAGACCTTTAGTGTATTTTGGATTGCTGTAAGTCTGGTTGCACTCCTCGCGAGAAAAGATCAACATTCTGTCTCACTGGTTTTGTCTGCTGATCCTTTTGCTGAATCTGAACCTAACAGATTTTTGGGGGCTCGTTCCGGGATCTCAATAGGACTATTTCTGGTTCCGGCCGACTTTTCGACGCAGGACAAGTCCTTGGCCAAGGCATATAGATAGAGAAACCCTTTTCACGGGGCTGTCTCGATCAGTCGGTTGGACACCGGAGTGGTTGACGAGATCATCCGAGGAGAAGGCCCAGCAGACTGTGAGTACGAATCTTGATTCTGTTGAAGTAATGAAAGTGCAGTGACAAGAGGTCACTTAAAACCTTGACAATTCTAGACCCTATCAAGTGCAATTAGAAACAGTAAATTCCGCTGGGATGATGGAGTCCCCTGACTGATGAGTCAGTTAAATTCCATGGGAGAGCGGACCCATCTGTTTTCTAAAGAAGTACAGGTAATTTGGAGCAGTTAAATTCCGCTGAGGTGTCGTGGGGCCTCCTAGTTAACCCTCCTAATGTGTTAGCTTTCTGCTGCCATCTAGGGTGTTTTTTTTTTACTCTTGTTTAGCTGGTTTGGCTTCTTTATCCATGAAAAGATAGGTTTTATATCTACTTTGAGAAAAAGGCAAAAATAAGTTTTTCTTACACTATAGGAAGGTTAAAGAGTTTAGATTTTGTAAAGATCCACGGGAGGGCGGACTCCCCTGCTTGCCTGTGAGACGATAAGGATGCGCATTGTGTGTGTGTGTGTGTGTATGGTTTGACTGAGAGTGATCTCATTTGAGCTCTCCTTTATGTAAACAGTGGCTTTGTGTGGAAGCAGAGGACAGGAGACTTACCACTGAATATTTTACCACTGTCCTGTGAATTAAGTTGGCTTTAGGACACTGTAGGTGCCATTCAAATTGCCAACTCCGTAAACTAAACAAATAAACCATGGGGACAGCAAATAGCAAGCAAAAGCCGCTGCCCCGACATGAATTAAAATGCAAAGATTGGAAATTGATGGAAGAAGTTGACCCCGAAAATGTAAAATATCTTGACAAATGCATATTTTGGACAGAGGGGGTTGCATTATGCGACGTGGCGGTGGCGAAGCTCTCCGCACTTCAGTTGCTCCCCCCACCCTTGTTATAAGCTGGGAAGATTGTCATGTCTATGTTGTGGGCCCGTGTGTTTGTTTCTGTGTATGTTTGTGTTTGTGTATCAGTTCGTTATAAAGGTTGGAATTGCGTTAAATTGGTGCACGAAAACGGTGTGCTAGACAATGGTTCATCAAATTTGCATTGTTAAATGTAAAAATTAGAAATGATAGAATAATCTGAGGGTTGTGGTCAGAAACTCGTCCAACGAGGAGAGTGCCCAGCCCTCATAAAAATGTGAGAGTAGGAGAGAACATACATTGTAGTATTGGATAAAATTAAATTATTGATTCGTTATGACATAAGACTATACAAGGACACATGTAGGGACAAGTCAAAGATTTGAATCACTTAGAGTTAAAAACAACATTGCAAGGGGGGCGCTTTTTATCAAAAGAACACCAAGTAAAGTATTAAGTAGTGGGCATTCGTGATTGGGATTGAATTAAGGATAAAATTAGGTCAATGATTAGAAATCAATGGTGCTCTACACAATAAGGCTTAAATTTTAATGGGGAAATATTTGGAGTACGTTGTTGGTTTACATAGGTCATGGGCCTAGTTTATTTGGTTTTGTTTGTGGTTTGGGGTTATTTTGTTTATTGTTAAGGTGTTCCTTGTTATTCTCTTATCCCCTGCGTTGCAAATGTCTTCTTGATGCAGATAGGTTAACAGGCTGGGACTTTAGTGAGGAGATAATTTGTCGATTGATGGGGGTTGGTAATTGTCCAAATTCTAGTCACATGTTTTGAGGGACCACAGCAACAACATTATATTTAATTTCCAGGCCATTATTTAGTATGATATGACGGTGTCTAGATAAGTAGACTGTTCTATCAAAAAATGTGAGAGTGAAGGAGGAGGTTTGATTTGTAATCTGACATTTGGGTCCCATTTTGAAGAGCATAGATTGTTTTTGTTTGTTTATTTTTTAAGATATGTTTAACAGTTTATCTCGGTGCAGTAAGGATATAGAAATTTTGCAAGACTTAAAATTAAAAATTAAAAAGCAAAATTACATTCTCATTTTCCCAGATGTGAAAATGAGAAAAATTATCAAATTGCAGAGACAGATGTTGTGGCACGGCAAAGCGAACCATCCTTTCCGTCTTTTTACCCCAAATTAAACAACTCATTGCTTCCTATAATTTGAGAGGTGATGAAGTACAACAGGTTTTCATGGCATCCTTAATCAAACATTGGGCAAGCGTTAAAGACACCTGGAGTCCTTTTGATCTCCAGGGCCGTCCATTGGAATATAACGGGGTGCCATTACAAATCCAAATTGACCAACTATTGCAGGATAAAAATAAAATTTCAACGTAGAGCAAATTACACAGACATTGGCCGGACTAAACAAAAACAAGATAAGTTGTTTGAAGACTTTAGACACAGACCAGAAAGAGTGTTCAACTGATGTCTATGATCAACAACTCAAAAATGCTCTACATGCAAATTTGCGACCAGTATTATGTCGACAACGAATAAATTCGACAATTTTTTTCCCTATAAAATGGTGCCGTTTGGGTTTGAAGTACATAGTCGCTTCAAAGGAGGAAAAGCATGATTTAAGATACGCGATTGATCAATGAGAAGACCCTTGTGCCAGGGGTGTCAAACTCATTTGTTCGCGGGCCGAGGTTTAGTCATGGCTTCTTTTGGAGGGCCGGTATGACTGTCATACCCGAGTAGATGTGTGAGCGCCTCATATTGTGGGGGCTGCGGAATAAGCTGACGAGTACCTCGCTTTCAAATCAGACAAGTAAAAACTGGTCTGATATTTGAAGTTTAACATATTACTAAAAGTGAAGATAATTTGCGATTCGAGTGATGGCACATGTATATGAAGCACAATTTGACACCTGTGCCTTATACAAAGGTAAAGTTGGATTGGGATTTGATGAAACGGATATGGACATCCACATATTCCATTAGAGTTTAAATTGCTTGCAATGTAATTGCGATTTAATTAACACCTGTGTGATTTAGTGAGTGAGTGAGTGAGTGAGTGAGTGAGTGAGTGAGTGAGTGAGTGAGTGAGTGAGTGAGTGAGTGAGTGAGTGAGTGACTTTTCTGTCGCCTGCGCGTCATCTTTCTTGCATGGCTACGTTGCTGTCTCAGCCACATCTGACCGTTGAAAGATGCACGACACTCAATCCTGCCACTCTCATTCCCCTTCCTGGCGATGGTGAATTCCATGATTGTGTCGATGCTGCCCAACAAATTGCAAAGGCTCGGCCTGATTTGGAAGATACGCCTCTGCCAGATGGTCATGTGTTTTTTGTTGATGGGTCTTCTAAGAAAAATGAATCTGGTGTGACCCTTACTGGGTATGCCATTGTTACTGCCGACATGGTTTTGGAGGCTGCTAAACTGCCATCCAATATGTCTGCACAGGCCGCTGAGCTCATTGCTTTGACTGGGGCCTGCAAATTGTTTGTAAACAAATCCGTCACTATCTGGACTGATAGTCAGTATGCTTTTGCTACAGTACACGTGTTTGCTCAGCAGTGGAGCAACCGTGGCATGATAACTTCTGCAGGGAAGCCCGTCGCCCATTCCACATTACTGACTCAATTTTTGGACGCTGTCCAGCTACCTTTAAAGGTAGCGGTTTGCAAGTATGCTGCTCACACTGCGTGCTCTGATCCTGTTTCTCTCGGTAATGCTTTTGCTGACAAATCCGCGAAGGCCGCTGCGAAGGCCTGCTCCGTGTCCTCTCGTCTCTCACAGCTCATGATTCGATGTCACACATCTCCCCTGATGTGTTGCTTGACATGCAGTCTCAGAGCCCCTCCCAGGAACGGCTCTCTTGGGGTAACGGGGTGCAACTAAAAACACTGTTGGTCATTTTGTGTGACCTTTGGGCAAACCTGTCTTGCCTCGTAACTTGTTCAAATGGGCTGCTATTTCGAGTCATGGGGTCACCCATGTCTCGACGGGGGGTATGGTGAAACAAGTTGAAGCTATTTATACAACATACGGCTTTGCAGCTTTTTCAAAACAATTTTGCAGAGCGTGTTTGATCTGTGCTAAACATAACCCACAAGGCAATTTAAGACCTCAGAGAGGGAAATTCCCGACTCCATTGTATCCATTTCAGACAATACATATGGATTATATCCAATTACATAAATGTGAAGGGAAAGAATATTGTTTGGTCATAATAGACGCATTTTCTAAATGGGTAGAAACATTTCCTACCAAACATGCTGATGTACTCGCGGTGGCAAAGGCCTTATGCAAAGACATCATTCCAAGATACGGTATTCCAGAAAAAATTTACAGCGACAATGGTCCACATTTTGTAAATCAGTGCATAACATTGGGAGAATGTTCTGTCACGTCTCGCCCCCAACTGCTCCACTATGTGTCTGTTGTCTTGGTTTCTGTCTGTGTGCTCGCCCCTCCCCTCCTGTATGCCCATGATCAGTGTGATTGTTCCCACCTGCCTCTCGTTACCTGTCTTGTATAAAAGCCCTATCTGCCCCTCTCTCCCTGTCGGATCATTGGTATTGGTTTTGGTTTTGGTTCCGGTTCCGGTTCCTGTTCCTGTCGTTCGGTGTGTCGTCCTGTCTTGGTGCCGTCATGTCCTGCTGTCTTCTTGTTCCACGTCCCGGTCAGTCAGTCAAGTTATTGTTTAAGTCATGTCAGTTTACCGAGTCTGTATTTTGAGTTGCTTCAATAAACCCTGGTCCAAGCTGCACTTGGTCGTCCTGCTCCATGCGCTACAACCGACCTTGACAGAATGATCCGACCATCACAACGACCAGCGCTTGGACCACCCTTCACCACCAGCTCCCGCTGCGACGCCCGATCCACATCCGAGCATGTTCCAGCGCCATGGGCTTGCAGCCGCCATCGGATCTTGCTCCAGCGACGCCGGACTCACGGCCGCCATCGGAATTCCCCCCCGGCGCCATCAGCTCCGCGACCGTCATCGGACTTCGCTCCCGCGGCGCCGGACCCGCGGCCGCCATCGGAGTTCCTCCCGGCACCATCGTCTCTGCGACCGTCGTCGGACTTCGCTGCCGCGACGCCGGACCCGCGGCCGCTATCGGAGTGCCCCCCCGGCGCCATCGGACTCGCGGCCACCACCGGGCTCCATCCCAGCGTTGCAGGACCTGCGGGCGTCGCCAGACATCCAAGCCAGCTGCGTCGGACCCGCGATCGTCCCTGGCTCCACTCCCACTGCTGCGGCGCGTGATGGCTCTTGCCGCCGCGCACAGCCCCGCCTTCCGAATGTCGCCGATCACTGTACGGACTTCGTGAGTGGCCGGCGATCGTGGTACAGACTTCCCAAGTCGCCGCCTCAGTGCGGTTGTGTTTCCCCGAGTTTCCGCGGAGTGCGGTTCTGTGTTCCCCAAGTCGCTGCCCGAGCGCGGTTCTGTTCCCCCAAGTCGCCGCCCGAGCGCGGTTCTGTCCCCGAAGTCGCCGCCCGAGTGCGGTTCTGTCCCCGAAGTCGCCGCCCGAGTGCGGTTCTGTTCCCCAAGTCACCGCCAGAGTGCGGCTCTGTCCCCTAGGTTGCCGCCGGAGTGCGGTTCTGTCCCCCAAGTCACCGCCAGAGTGCGGATCTGTCGCCGCCCGAGTGCGGTTCTGTCCCCGCAGTCACCGCCAGAGTGCGGATCTGTCCCCGCAGTCACCGCCAGAGTGCGGCTCTGTCCCCGCAGTCGCCGCCAGAGTGCGGCTCTGTCCCCGCAGTCGCCGCATCTGTCCCCGCAGTCGCCGCCAGAGTGCGGCTCTGTCCCCGCAGTCGCCGCCAGAGTGCGGCTCTGTCCCCGCAGTCGCCGCCAGAGTGCGGCTCTGTCCCCGCAGTCGCCGCCAGAGTGCGGCTCTGTCCCCGCAGTCGCCGCCAGAGTGCGGCTCTGTCCCCGCAGTCGCCGCCAGAGTGCGGCTCTGTCCCCGCAGTCGCCGCCAGAGTGCGGCTCTGTCCCCGCAGTCGCCGCCAGAGTGCGGCTCTGTCGCCGCCCGAGTGCGGTTCTGTCCCCGAAGTCACCGCCAGAGTGCGGATCTGTCCCCTAGGTCGCCGCCAGAGTGCGGTTCTGTCCCCTAGGTCGCCGCCAGAGTGCGGTTCTGTCCCCTAGGTCGCCGCCAGAGTGCGGTTCTGTCCCCTAGGTCGCCGCCCGAGTGCGGTTCGGTTCCCCAAGTCGCCGCCCGAGTGCGGTTCGGTTCCCCAAGTCGCCGCCCGAGTGCGGTTCGGTTCCCCAAGTCGCCGCCCGAGTGCGGTGCGGTTCGGGTCCCCTAGTTTCTTTTTTTTGGGACGTCGGGAGACGTCCCTTGTGGGGGGGGGTTCTGTCACGTCTCGCCCCCAACTGCTCCACTATGTGTCTGTTGTCTTGGTTTCTGTCTGTGTGCTCGCCCCTCCCCTCCTGTATGCCCATGATCAGTGTGATTGTTCCCACCTGCCTCTCGTTACCTGTCTTGTATAAAAGCCCTATCTGCCCCTCTCTCCCTGTCGGATCATTGGTATTGGTTTTGGTTTTGGTTCCGGTTCCGGTTCCTGTTCCTGTCGTTCGGTGTGTCGTCCTGTCTTGGTGCCGTCATGTCCTGCTGTCTTCTTGTTCCACGTCCCGGTCAGTCAGTCAAGTTATTGTTTAAGTCATGTCAGTTTACCGAGTCTGTATTTTGAGTTGCTTCAATAAACCCTGGTCCAAGCTGCACTTGGTCGTCCTGCTCCATGCGCTACAACCGACCTTGACAATGTTCCACATAAATCTAAAGAACCATTGTTCCTATCGTCCACAATCAGTTGTTGAGAGATCTAACGCGACTATAAAAAACAGATTAAAGAAATGTATGGAAGAAACCAAACGACTATGGGCTCAGTGCTTAGACCTGGTCAAAATGTACATAAATATTACAAGTACAACAAGGCTAACTCCCTATGAAACTATGTTTGGAAGACCTTACAGGCTTCCTCAGTTCAAGACCACATGGGAGATCCCCGAGGAAGCCACGTTAGCTGATTACATGAGAAAAATGTTGGAACGTCAAAAGAATCTAACCAATAACACTGATGATGAACCCATTTCTCCGCAGGAAGACCCCAAAGTGGTACCGGGAGACTGGGTCTTGATCAAGAGTATCAAGAGGAAGAATTGGCATTCACCCAAGTGGGAAGGTCCTTTTTGGTACTACTCACGACACCTAATGCTTTGAAAATAGCCGAACGCAACACGTGGATTGATTTATCTCATTGTAAAAAGGTGATCTCTGCAGACCCAACCTAAGTACGGAAGGTGAGCAAAGTCTGGTAATAGTGCCTGATCCTGGTGCCAAGATCCAGGGTTGACACGAAAGCTAGCAGAAGCCAATTTCCAAGACACCAACCCGAAGCTCAGGGTGTTGACTCTGAGGAGATCCAAAATATGAGCATTAGAGAGTCATTTGGTGAGTGCTTTAATCGGGCTGTAGCCTGCGCAAAGTCTACCATGTGCTTTTGGTTGCTTTTGCTGGTTTGTGTTACCATTATATTTTTTTCGGGGGTTATTTTATTTGTATGGATAGAGTACCATGAGCCTCGAACATTCTTCTCTCAGGCAGCTACCAACGCTAATTTTAATTGATATGGCTCATGGGGGAAAATTGCTAGACATAAGCGCGACACTAAATCCCCTTTTGATCAGGTTGTTTGTATTCCAGGAACCGTCCGTGTTCCAACCTGTGTACCATGGCTTTTGTCTTGGGCTTATAATAACTCATTAATGTTTACTGTGGCTCCTAATACATCTTCTTCTATTATTTTACCTATGAAAAGTTTGAAAGGTTTCGAAACGGTCACCCCGCTCTCTGGTTCCAGTGAAGAGGCTGTGTTCTTTGCTAAACGAGTGACTTTGAAAAATCAGGGCACAAGCCTCCTTTTGACTCTTACACTCCCTGATGGTAAAATTCGTCCTCTAAATGCCACCTTGTTTAACACTTCTTGTTGGGGTTTTCAACTGTGGGCTTGGTCCTCTGGAATCGATCCTCGCTTTCCTATTGCTATTTGCCTTAATAGAACAATGTCGGTCGCAGACCGTCCCGTTACAAATAAATGCACCCTGTCAGCAGGAGCAAAAATCACAAGTACGCTCCTCACTGATGTAGACAGCTATTTTGTGGCCTCCACAGGGATAAGCGGTCATACCAACAACTGGCTTCTTATGGCTGAGCAGGCCGCAAAGATGGCTGACACCAGTTGCATTGCATGCATGGGTCCAAGACCTCTTTTGAAAATCATACCTGCGAATATAGGTCCTAAGTGTGCTGTTACTTTAATGTTAAGCCTATCCATTTCACCCACTCATGATTGTTTTAAATGGGATAAGGTTTACCCTGTTGCCTCTATGACAAAATATAAACCCCTTTTTTCGTCCGATGGAGCTGAGGGTAATTTTACATGTATTAGATTACCTGGTACCGGTGAGAAGCTCGGCGCCCTACCTCCTCTATGGTGTGGGTCCATGACCAATGTCACTGCCCCTTTTTTGCCCATTGCTCGTAGTGATATTTGGTTTTGGTGTAATAGTAACAAGCTTTATGATAGGTTGCCTTTAAACAGCTCCGGAATTTGCGATTTGGTAACCCTATTGCTACCTGTTCATTTGATGCCGATGTCCTCTTATGATCTAACATCTTTTGCTAAATCCGTGGTTCCCCTATTCTGGCCGAGAACGAAACGAAACGCCGAATGGCGGGGCGCGGCTAATCCAATTTACATAGACGCCATTGGTGTTCCTAGAGGAGTACCGGATGAGTTTAAGCTGGTGAATCAGATAGCAGCTGGTTTTGAATCCGCCCTGTGTTGGTGGTGTACTATTAACAAAAATGTTGACAGGATTAACTACGTCCATTACAACGTGCAGAGGCTTGGAAACTGGTCCGAGGCGGGTTTCAAGGCGGTCCACTCCCAACTGGCCGCTACTTCCCTCATGGCTTTCCAGAATCGAATGGCCCTTGACATGCTACTCTCAAAAGGGGGCGGTGTCTGCGCCATGTTCGGTGAGCAATGTTGCACGTTTATTCCGAATAATACTGCAGCCGGCGGAAGCCTGTCCCAGGCCCTTGAGGGCCTGCGGACCTTGAACGGGAAGATGAAGGAGCACAGTGGGGTGAACACAGAGGTTTGGACCGACTGGCTGAACGTGTTCGGAAAGTACCGCACCCTGGTTTCCTCTGCCCTGGTCTCCATAGCCGTTTTCTCTGCCATTTTGACCTTGTGTGGATGTTGTTGCATCCCTTGTCTCCGATCCCTAATTAACAGACTAATTACAACTGCTATCTCTCCACCAGCTGAGACTTGCCCATTGCTCCAAAGGGATGACCTTTCGATCGACGCGGGTTCCTTCTCTAGTGACGACCCGGTCGGCGACTCTATTGTGGTAAACCTGTCCGGTTTGTTTCTTGACCCTAGCTTTGCCGATTATGACTCAGTTTCCTCCTGAGTGTAAGTTAGTTCTTGCGAAATGTGATCCCTTGGCTGAAAATCTTTTTGAATTGGCCATATGGGTAATGGGTTGTTCTCCGGGAACTTATGATAAAACAGGGGGGAATTGTTAGATAAATTGTATATATATGTTATCATGCGTTCCCTAATGAGTACTTATTAATAAAGTTATTGCGCAGAATGCTTGCTGTTTCTTCTTGCAGACATCATCTAGTCCACAACAAGTCAAACGATGCTGTCTGGAGCTTCCTGACCTTCTACACATCTGGGAATCCAAGAAAGTTGTTGATGTCTGCACATGTCATTTTGTCTATGCACTCTTTTCACATGACCACTTTGTTTCCCATAACATTTTATCCTTGCGACTTCTAGTTTCACATAGAATCTCGTTTCTTCTCTCATGAGACAAAGCCCACGCTTTCCCCCCCACCTATCAGGGGCTAGTCTCACATTGTAGGTAGGGCATTCCTGAATAAAAAGAGAGGAGTGTAAACAAGACCTTTAGTGTATTTTGGATTGCTGTAAGTCTGGTTGCACTCCTCGCGAGAAAAGATCAACATTCTGTCTCACTGGTTTTGTCTGCTGATCCTTTTGCTGAATCTGAATCAAGATTGAATCACATTGAAGAAAACACGATAACACGATATGTTTAAAGAAATAGTTGAAGGGATGTAAACATACGGTATCAGATATTTAAAACCCCATTACCCTTTAATGGAGAAATCAGACAATGTTTGCCTGACTTACATTTTCAAAATGAATGCATTTGGTATTCAAACAATTGCTATTTTATATGTATGTTTTGTAAAGGAAATTGTTCAAATTAGTAATTGTTCTTTTGTTTTAATTGGTTTAGTGCAGTGGTTTTTAACCTGGGTTCGATCGACCCCTCAGGGTTCGGTGACTCGGTCTCAGGGGTTCGACAGAGCCTCCACTGAGGAGGTCCAAACAAACCAGATTTACTGTGTAAATCCTGATTGGCCAGTATGTAATTTGTTGTGAGTTTAGGCATTGTGTTGGTTTTGTTCTTTGAACAAGGTGATGTTCATGCACGGCTCATTTTGTGCACCAGTAAAAAACATCTATATCTTGAATTTAAAAAATAAAAAAATAAAAATCACCAACGAGGGGTTTGGTGAATGCGCATATGAAACTGGTGGAGTTCGGTACATCCAACAAGGTTAAGCTCCATGACAGGTGAGCCACGCCTTCAATCATCAGCTGATAAAGACACGTCACACCTACACCAGTGACACTCTGATGAAGGCGAAAGTACACACTGAAACATGTCAGGTAAATAAAACAACCTAAATAATTTGTCTGTGATAAAAGAACCAGTCAACTAATTTACAAGTGAAGATAAAATGCACTTAGTACAACTAAGGTTAAGTACCAGTGGTTTAGTGTCTAAAGAATCGTATTTGTGCTACCAATTCTGGATGTACGACCCCTTCATTTGACAAGCTAAACTAACTGAGGGCTTACATTTTCAAACGAATTAAAGTAATTAAATGGAATGGTCCATACCCATAAATTCAACTCCAAGATGTTCATGTAGCAGCAGTGACAGGGAGAATGTAGATTATTTTTAGATTAAATTCATTTGCTGATTATGAAGTGTGATAAAATTACAAATCAAAATAAAGATGGGTTATGTAATAAGCACCGACAATTATATATTTAAAAGTTAATAAAATGGATTATATGCAACTCCTGAGGGGTTCAACTCAGTGGTTGAATGACTTCAGATTTACTTGAGACATGGGCAATTGTAGACTGCCTTGCAACCACAATTGTGCGTCCATTGGTGATTCGTGCCCCCAACAAGGCCACCTACGATATTTCAAAGTTAGGTTTCAACTAAGGCTTACGGTGTCAAACTGGGGTTAGTGTTTCAATGTAGGGTTTCAAATTACAATTAGACTTTCAAATAGTCTTAAGGTTTCAATTTAAAGCTTCTAAATAGGGTTAGGGTTTTGCAGTAGGGCAGGATTGATGAACTTATTTTTGTCGGGGACCGCATTGTCCTCATAGTTTTCTTCGGAGGGCCATTATGACTGTCAATGCCTTATATTATATACAGTATAAGCTACATGACAAACTGATGAATAACTCACTTTGAAATCAGAGACTAGTAAAAACTGTTCAAATATTTGAAAAAGATGAATAGTGATAGAAATTCATAGCAATATCTGTAGTTTTTAAAAGTGAAGACGCGTTGCAATTTTATTATTGACACATGGAGTTGATCCACAATTTGTCTTGGCAGGCCACATAAAATGATGTGATGGGTCGCCACTGGCCCCCAGGCCTTGAGTTTGACACCTATGCTATAGGGTTTCAAACTAGTGTTAGTGTTTCAAAGTAGGATTTCAAATTAGGTTCATGGCTTCAAAATAGTATTTCAAACCAGGGTTAGGGTTTCAAAGTAGGGTTAGGATTTCAAACTAGGATTATTGAATCAAATTAGGGTTTCAAACTAAGGTTGGGGTTTCAAAATAGAGTTTCACACTAGGGTTAGTGTTTCAAAGTAGGGTTTCAAATTAGGGTTTTGAGAATACTTGAATCAGAAGTACCACAGGGTAAAAGTGTTAACTAGCCGGGATTTTATTTGTGCACTGCGTTTTTAGAACATTAGTATAGTTTAGCATAGTTAATAATTTTTTACATCTCTGTTGCTTCCTTTCTATTTTTTTAACAGAACGTGTGTGTGTGTGTGTGTGTGTGCGTGCGTGCGTGTGTGTGTGTGTGTGTGTGTGTGTGTGTGTGTGTGTGTGTGTGTGTGCGTGCGTGTGTGTGTACATGTAATTGTGTGTGTGTGTACTTAATCAAATTTGCATGCATCTTTAACATAGTGAAGCAAAACCATAAACATGCAAAAATCATACCAGCCTATCTGCAGGTTTATAGTGAAGCATAACATGGAAGGAGTCACAAAACACATACAGCTAATTAAACATGCAACATTAAAAAAAAAGAGACAAGTGGAATTAGACATACTGTAAAAGCTGGCCATTACATATTTTTGGCAGCGATCACCAGTAAATTCATTTGGACACCTGATTAGGAAAAAAGAGAGACATACAAGAGGAGACAGGCAGTTAGTTTATAAAAGTGAAGAATAACCCACAATGGTCATCACTGGTGTTGACAGGAAGGGCAAGCTAGACAAATGTCTAGTTGGAATTCGTAAATTTGAGTTCAATTAATAATCTCTTGGATTTTTTTTTCTTTTGTACTTCAAGCGGATGACTGAAATGTGCATGTAAATAGGTAGCCACTTGGACTGATCCATTCTGTGGTTTCCAAATACAGGTTTCTGTGAAACCCAACCTAGGGAATACATTGGCTCTGACACACAGGACTCATAAGACCAAAGGAGGAGCCTCAGCCCCCAGTGGTCACTTGAATCCCAGTGTTGGCAGACATTTGATCAGAAACTTTGTTAAAAATCACAATCTAGAATTGTACATGCAAGTGTCAGCCTACACGCTGGTGTTGGAGGGGCGTACTGAATGAAAAATTGGTAGTGGGTTGGGTGTTTGAAAAAGGAGAAAAAAAAGACTGTTTTTCAGTGGCGGACACCAGAATGGGATGTGATGAAGTCGAAGGTCATGCAAGTTTCAGTTCATTGCTGCTCTCAAAGGAAGACGTCAGTCCTCGATCAAAACTAAATCACAGAATTAATTATGGCTTTCTTATGACCAAATTTAACCATCATTGTTCATAAAAGAAAGATGAACTTCTCAACTTTTCAAAACATGAGGGTGAAACACCAGTAATGACGTGTGGGACTGAATACAGTGGTCACATACGTTTTGGCTTTGAGACTTTCTTAAGCACAGCTTGTTCACATCGGTGCCCAGTGAATCCGGTCAAGCACCTGGCCAATGGGTAGAAAGGACAAGAGAATAACAGTACGTAACACACAGGACAAACAAGATGGACAAAAAACAAAACAAACAAAAACACTGATGCGGGAGTAAAACCTTGGCGTATGGTGAATTAAAAAAAAAAGAGTCACATTCTTACTTGATGACCCACATGTAGCAATGGGGATATGTTCAAGTAAGATCAGACAAATTACCTTACCTTATAATGTAAACTAGATGACTCCAGCACATTATTCACCAGCTGCGTTACTCACGACCTGGGTTACACACTAGCCGATTGTAAGCATCAAAACCCCTAAATCCCCTAAACATTGTCAGATAATGAGATAAAAATATTAAGATATTCAGGAGGAGGAGCACATGACACCGATTAAGGACTTTGTCACTCCCACCCATTTGCACCTAAACACAACAAACACAGATGATGGTAGTGGTAGCAGTTAAGATAGAAGACGGTATCGACAACTATGCAGTTGTCCCATGTTTATTGGTTCATTTAAAGAACACGACACTATGGTAGAAAAGCCAAAGTCCCAGAAATAATGTTCAAAAGGCGTATCAATGTAACGAAAGGATGGCTATTGTTTAAGATAGCTCTCTATGTACACGGGTGTTATCACGTGAACTCAATTCTTCACCATGAACTTTCGTGATCTTGTGGTCTCGCCTGTGCAGATTTTGGGACACGCACTGCACATGCACCGCAGTCGATCTGCATTGCAGCCAAAATGTCTTCCGTACAGACACCGCAACGCATCATTGAGAATTAGCTGGACTCAATCACTGGTACAGCATTGAGTCTAGATTTCCAGGCTACTTGTGCTGTAGAGTTTCCTTGCTTGCCTTTAAGGGTCATTGTCAAGAAAGTGGAATGTGTTAGCATGAAATTGTTTCCAAAGTAGCTTGAGGGACAGAACGCAGTAAAACACAAAACACAAAGCCATCACACACTCACTTGAGCTTGACTCAAAGGCAGTGTCTTAAGTCCCATCTTCTTACCTGCACAAAAACTTTGTGCTGCCAGGCATGATTTCAAGGGTAAAGCACTCCCCTCCATTGACACAGTAGTTCTTCTGGCTATCACTACAGCGTGTCACATGACTGGAAGTCTTGCCTGTAGTGGTGGTGCTGGTGGAAGCTGCAGAAGACAGAATGAATCAGAAGTTGAACTGTAATTTATTTATGTCTTGTGAGAACTGACACTGGACTTTTAGTAAAAGACATGGGTGGACTTTGGTGGAGGCTCAATACAAAAATGATTGTATTCATAAATTTTTCATTATGCATTAAAATATCAACTTACAATCAAATGAAATACTGTTAATGTTTTATAACATAGACACTCAGGAATGTTAGTTGGGTTTTTTTGTGCCTGACCACCCGATGTGATGTACATGTTTGCCTTATACTGATCAAAAATAAAACTGCTTTGTTGATTCTTAACATCCTAAAAGGCATACAAATAGTACTGCCTTTATTGTTGATATTGGGTCCAACATAATAATGTTGGAGCTTAGCCAACAGGCTACTGGTTTAATTTTTCTGATGGGTCCAAGTCTGCTGCAGTAACTGGTGCTGCTGTTAAGTCACGTTAAGGACAAAACATGATGCACTGCATCAGAAGTCCAGGAATATTTCACTTGCGTCATCTCACATGTCACTGAAAAAACATAAATATTTTAAGAAATCATTCCCATTCAAGAAAGGCAAATTTTGTCCACATTGAAAACAAACAAAATAGTAATAAGGAGAATTAGGTCATAGAATCTTGTGACTGAATTCACGTATTATATACAGGACTGTCTCAGAAAATTTTAATATTGTGATAAATAAATATATATACATACATACATATATATATATCCATCCATCCATTTTCTGAACCGCTTAGTCCCCACGGGGGTCGCGGGCGTGCTGGAGCCTATCCCAGCCGTCATCGGGCAGTAGGCGGGGGACACCCTGAACCGGTTGCCAGCCAATCGCAGGGCACACAGAGACAAACAACCATTCGCACTCGCACTCACACCTAGGGACAATTTGGAGTGATCAATCGGCCTACCAAGCATGTTTTTGGGATGTGGGAGGAAACCGGAGTGCCCGGAGAAAACCCACGCGGGCTCGGGGAGAACATGCAAACTCCGCACAGGGAGGGCCGGAGGTGGAATCGAACCCGCACCCTCCTAACTGTGAGGCGGACGTGCTACCCAGTGCACCACCGAGCCGCCCTTATATATATATATATATATATATATATATATATATATATATTTAAAAACATCTAACATCTGACATCTCAGTCCAGAAAAGTGCAGTACTAGGAACAGCAAAGATACTGCGTAGAACCCTCAAGCTCCCAGGCCTCTGGTAGAGGACCCGAGCTTGAAGGGAAAAAGAGACCACCCACGGGGGGTGAGGAAAAAGTTTTATATATATATATATAAAACACCCATTGTTGACATAAAGGACGATCGATGAATTTAATGAATTGGAGTGACACGTGGTTTTATAAACGTGTTATTTATGTAATAGTTTTTTTGAATAACTCTGAATGTTACGTCAGGCCCGTTCTCAGCTCTTCGTTTGTGTTCATGTCACTATAGCATACCTATCGTTTAGCCTGTTGTTGCTCGTTCATGTCTGTTCTTGGTGTTGGATTTTGTCAGATAAATTTCCCCCAAAATGCGACTTACACTCCGGAGCAACTTATACATGGTTTTTTTCACGTTATTGTGCATTTTATGGCTAATGCGACCTATATTCCGGAGCGACCTTTAGTCCGAAAAATAATAATAAAGTAATTTTATCCTAACCCTTTCAGAGTTTGTCAAGACTGCAATTCTATTTTGATTTACAAGTTGTTGAAGTGAACTGAAACATTTAGCTAAAATTAATACTTCAATCCAAACACCAATTAACATTGGTTACACACAGTGCAAGCGCATATGTCAAAACTGTGTCAATGGACGGACAAACTGTAGCATTTTTAGGGGACACGCCCTCATCCAAATGAATATCAAAAATAGCCACAAGAGGGCTCTACTGTCCCTACTGTCCATGTCACTGTGTTGCTGGCTGAGGACTGCGGGGGTAACTTTCTCACATAACCTTGGGAAAAAAACGATGACTCATTCAAGTCATTCTACTTTTCTCATTCATTAGATGGATGGTGTTCAAGTTCAAGATGACGATTATGGCAAACCGTCACAGCAATGAGGTTATGACTTATACATATTTGGTAGGAAGCACAGGACGCCAAATCCAGAGCCTATATTAGTAATACTCACAAATACCTGGTGTGCTGTAACCAATTTTTAACCCTTAATGGGATGTATTTGCTTACCAAACCTTTTTTGTTCAATTATTTCCGTTTTTTCTCAGTGAAAAATGTGCACATACACTTCAAATACTTAACTCCCTGTGCAAGGAAATATATTTTGAACTCTTTCCAGCACACATTAGGATCCCCCAGAACATTATGTTAGTAAATATTACATAACATACAAAAAATAAATTACAGTAGCAGTGCATTGCGTTGTACGGTCAGCGAGAAGTTGGCACACGTTAGCAAGGCCGCTCTCATCTTAGATACAAAGACTCCTGTAAAAGGACCTCCTTTCAGCAAACATTGATGTAGACATGTGGTAGGACACAGCAGAAGCTCGCCAATTTTGGAGGCATGCTTTACATAAGGGAGTAAAGGACGCAGACACTCGACTTAGCCAGGCACAAAATGAGAAAAGAGAAAAACGATTGGCAGGAGGTTCCCAGAGTACCCCAAATCACACAAATTGCATCTGTGACGTCTGCACAGCCACTCAAGGATCGGGCTATACAGCCATCACAGACGTCGTTTGAGAATCACTTCAGGGCGCAATCCATCATCATCATAGACGGACGGAGGCCAGAGAAAATATAACACATCATACTAAAAATAAATTACAGTAGCAGTGCATTGCTTTTGGTGGCTATCATCCCACACTTACTAACTACTGAAAATATTGTATAGCGAAGGCCTTGCATTATGTTATAATAATAATCTTACGAAAAAGTTACATGCATCTCTTCAATGTTTTCTGCCCACGAATTTCGCAAATTTTCTAGTTCATTTGTTTATCTAATATCGATATAAAATTTAAAGGAAGTGTGTGTAGGATTTATTTATTTTTAGATCTCTATGTGTGACCTGTGACGGGCTGGCAACCAGTTCAAGATGTAGTCGGCCTTTTGGTTAGGGTCAGTGTTTGAACTCCAATCCCATCTCCGCAAAACAGACCAACCACAATCTTGAACGTCACTATACTGTCCTAGACAATTATGTAGTGCACAGGTGTCAAACTCAAGACCCGTGGGCTAGATATGGCCCGCCACATCATTTTATGTGGCCCGCGAAAACAAATTGTGCATCAAATTCGTGTGTCATTACTAGAATTGCAAATTGTCTTTACTTTTATTAATACATATTTTTTTTAATATTTGACCAGTTTTTACTCATCTGATTTGAAAACAAGTTATTTGTCAGTTTGTTTTGTAGCTTTTACTGTATATAATATGAGGTGCTCATACATTTATTGGGGTTGACAGTCATAATGGCCCTCCGAAAGAAGCTATGACTACAATGCGGCCCGCGAAAAAAATGAGTTTGACACCCCTGATGTAGTGTGACATCATCAAAAGGCTTAGGACCCCGCGTCAACCTGAACTCCCGAGCAGATGTGATAGTAGCTAGGAGATAGATAGATAGAGCTAGTAGCTCATCTACTAGGAAACTATTACAGTTGCTTCCTTCCTTCCTTCAATGATCCTGAGTTTCCTCCCCAGGGTGTCTGTAATAGATTTATTCCATTTCCATTATCTTTAATGAGAACACTCGTTTCTAAGTAAAAACAAATCAGACTTTAACTAGCATAAAATTACAGGTTTAATTGTTAATCTAGCTAAATATGCATTTTCTCAATTCAGGAATCCCTAACGCCTTGCCTTCATCAAACGATGATAGCATGCAAACCACAATCCCCAACAGGATGATTTCTTCTTCCGCAGATCTTTGTCACTCCTGTTCACTTAAGTACTCTTAAACATTGTCATTGTAGCTGTTATCTCTATGCATGCTTTATCTGACAGTCTCTTTCTACTTCTCTAACTTTGATCTTTTGTGGTCTCACACTTCGCGCAACCACATTTTTTTCTCTGTGCCTTCAAGCAAATGGTTCCTCTCTGGAGTCTACGTGGAACCATGCATTTATGTATGCTGCACAATCAGCAAAAAGCCTTTGAAGTGGTTGCATTTTTTGTCTACTGTATCATTCTACACCATTTTACACTCTGGTATTCCTCTACACAAAAGAGCATTTTGTCCCTTGAAAATGTGCCTTTCCTTGTTGCTAGCCAGTTCTTTCTTTAATTCCTAGCTCATTCTGGTTTATCTGCCTGGCCAACTTCATCAATCACTCACGTCTATTATATGAGGTCTTGTAAATGTGTCTGTGCAACAAAAAAAGAACGTGATCTTTCATTAGCTAAGTACGTATATGGTGAATCTGTTAATCAATTTGAAGAGTCAACTTTATTAATCCCAAAGGGGAATTTGAACATCAGATGCCGCAGGAAGCGGCAAAAGAGGATGTAGTGTCATTCTAGTGCAGCACTATTGAGAATGCGAATGCAAGCGTGGCAGACAGAGGTGATGCAAGTGCAACGTTGACTGTTGCAGTATCGGGGTGTGGCTCGAGCTGAACCATATTTGGGGAAACAGTGTGCAGTTGCTCTTGAAATACATACAGACTATTGTGATAAATCAGGCTCTCTATTTCAATCAGTTATAATTCAAACTATTATGATTGGCTTATTACTGTACGTAGAGTGACCCAAGTATCCCTGTTCACCTATGAATTAATATACAACTAACAGAGTGGTTCAAATACTCACTTGTGATTTGAAAGCAATTATTAGCTAACAGCAAGAACAACAAAAATCGGATTCAATATTAGCCTTGTATTTATTGTCAATACTGACTATTTACTATTTAACTATTTTTAATATACAGTGGAGCCTCGGTTTTCGAACGTCCCAGTTCTCGAACAAATCCGTATTCGAACAAAGAATTCGAGATTTTTTTGCTTCGGGTGTCGGACCTCGCGAGATGAGCCGAGAGGACCGGATGCCAACTGACTCCGTTCGTTATTATATTCTCATTACTCTGAGGATTGCATCAACTCTAATCATGCCTTCAAAGAAAGCAAGTGGGAGCAGTAAAGCCATCCTAAAACACAAAGATGCTCTTAAAGCAATGCGACAGTGAGCGCCCGGCGCGCTGCAGTTGCGCGATCAGACCAAATTAAGCTCCCGGCGCACTGAGGTCCACTTAAATTTTGGAAAGTACATCAGGACTTTAAAAATATTTTCTAAATTTTAGCGACGGCTCTGTCACAATAATGCGACCAGCGCGGTGCAGTGGCGTGGTCGGCGACGCGCTACGGTTGCGCGTTCGGCGGTGCGCTGCAGTTGCGCGATTGAACAAAATGAAATGAAAAAATGCTTAAAAAAGGCGTGGGGTTTTTTTTGTCTTGTAATTTGTATAGTCTAAAAACGACAGCAGATTAGTATGAAGAGGAACAATGTCTTTAAATAAAAAAATAATCTTATATTAACACACTCCAAATGTATTGACAGTACATTTAAAAACAATGCAAAATTGAGTATTCTAGGAAGAAGACAATGCCAATCATATTGAACAGTTAAGATAAACTGTCATGTTTAGTCTTCATAACACATGGTGTAATCTTTCAATGTTACATAATTTTCCTGCATGACTCCTGGTTTCACAATGTGGGTATTTAAGTTAGACAAATAAATCTAGGGCACTATTTATGTTAGTATACCAGACAATAACGTTCACAGCGCTTGTTTGAAATGAAAAGACAAGTTAATTCTTGCAAAGGTGGTTGTGGTACACAAGAGTGGAAGAGAGCAAATTCCAAAGACGTGACAAATGGACAGTTGTGAACTCCTACCACACCTGACTGGATAACTGAAAGGATAACTCTGATGTGAAATCCCAGTGGTAATTATTGCCATACTTGGATGTTTAGCGTAAAACAATACATATACACATCGCTTCGCCAGCTACAATTACCACATACTTCACATCACGCATTTCGAAAGCATATGACCAAAAGTAATTTTAAATATGGTCAAAATCCATGGATATGTCTGTTTTTATTGAATCAATGTGCAGTAAAATATCTTAATTTTTCATTATACATTTCTGAGTATGTTTAAAAGCCAGTCTTCCACAGCAAAGGGTTTAACCAATGTAAAATTATTTTTTTTCCCACCAGAGCAAAACAGTAGTTTTTTTTTTAAACAATAAATAGAATTAAAAATGAAATTATATTATACAATTATAATACAGAATAATGTTAAAAAATCCATAAAAAGGGTGAATTTGCAAGTGTCCAGTCACATACTGGACAACAGTCTCGACATAGCAGAAGTAGTATATTTGTGCCAGGAAGTGGGCACCTAGAGACTGCTCCCCACCCCACAGCTGTGTCACCAAGTGCTACGATTTAAAAAAAATACTACAGTAGTTTTAAAATGGTTTGATGTTGGTTCCAAGACTGATTTAATATTTTTTTTACATTTCACTGTCATACTTGGGTACTTTTTATGAATCGTAGTTTTTACTTAACCCTTTGATGGACAACATGGGTCTAAAAAGACCCGGCTGAGTTTATATTTTATATATCTTTGCAATAAATTAATTTCACCGGTTGGTACTCAAGGAATGCCTCAATTAACTAGTTTTTGACGTCCCTACATCCTTATTTTCATTTTTACTTTTTAAACAAAAAACGTTTTTGAATCACTACCCCTCTAATGCGCAACATGGGTCTATAATGACCCGTATCCCTTTTCTATGGTATTTCATGTATGGCTGAGTATTTCAATGCTGCAGGAAGAAGCAGATGAGGAAGATGAGGAGGCAATTTTTCCAAATTCAGAGTGTGAGGTTTCTTATGATGACCCAGAATATTTGCCACAGGGTGAATTTGTTTCTGGGAATTCATCTACATTTCACGAAGACGACTCCTTAGATAATACAGAGGACTCATCAGATGTGTTGTCTGTATTATCAAAGGAGTCTTCTGAAGAGGAAACTCAGACCCAGTCCAGCAGACTGAGTAAAAAGCAATCTTACTGGGATGAGATTCCTCCCACTCATGGCAGAACCACAAGCCATAACATTCTCAGGAGCTGCCCAGGACCTACACCTGGATCAACAACTGTTTCACCAAAAGATGCCTAGGAAATATTCATGGGTGACAACATCATTGAGGAGGTTCTAAAATGCACCAACTTAGAGGGACAACGAACAGCAACAGCAAGAGGGAAAGAGTGGTGAAGCGTAGATAAAGATGCATTTTTGGCAATTTTGGGTTTGACCCTCCTTGCAGGGAGGGAGAAGAGCTGGGATGTGGCTTTACGGGAGCTGTTTCTGGATCCCCTGCAGAATCCACTTTACAAAGCCACCATGGGGCTGAGGAGATATAAAGATTTCCGTTGCACTATATGCTTTGATGACAAAAGGACCAGGGTTCTGTGACTGGACACAGATCACATGGCACCCTTTATATATGTGTGGGACTGTTTCCTGGCAAACTGCAGAAAACGGTTCATCCCCAGTGACTGTCACCATTGATGAGCAGCTTGTACCTTTCCGAGGCAGGCAGGTGCAAGTTCCGGCAATATATGCCAAGACAGCCAGCAAAATATGGCATATGTAATAGTATAGAAACTATATTAGTTCATAAAGTATGAAAATAAAAATAGAAATAATGATCAGTGGTGATAAAGTACAAGATATCTAAAGAATATTTGGAATATTCAATTATAAAATGAACTGATTTCAAAAGATAGAACAAATAAAAACTCAGCTTCTTTCTCCAGGCTGTTAGGGCCCTGAACTCGCTACCCCCTTCTGCGTAGCGTGCGGCACTGTTGCGCTATTTTCGGGAATGTCTGCTGTACGCGCACTTGCTCCTTTTTTTCTGCTCCTCTTATTTATTTATTTATTGTTGTGTTATTTATTCATTATTTATTCAGCACGCTTTTGTTATACTTGTTTACTTGTTTGTCTGTTGTGAGCCATGTCTTGTCACCGTGGGATAGGGGGGAACGAAATTTCGGTTTCTTTGTGTGTCTTTGGCATGTGGAGAAATTGGCAATAAAGCTGACTTTGACTTTGACTTTGAAATGAATGCGGGTCCTTTTAGACCCATGTTGCGCATAACAGTGGTGTGCATATGTTGCGCACCAAAGGGTTAAGAGAAGTTGAATAAGTACAGTAATCCCTCGCTACATCGCGGTTCAATTATTGCGGTTTCACTACAGCGCGGATATTTTTTCCAAATAATAAAAAAAAAAAAATCAAATTCAAAATAAAACTTCTAATTTGGGGAATTATGGCACGAAAGTTGCCCACACGCCAGCAGAAGGCAGGGAGTGCCCACACAATTGCAGCGTGTAGACTTAAAGTCCCAATGATCATCGTCACACACACATCTGGGTGTGGTGAAATTTGTCCTCTGCATTTAACCCATCCCAACGTGATTTTGATCCATTCCCTGGGGGAGAGGGGAGGAGTGAGCAGCAGCGGTGCCGCGCTCGGGAGTCATTTGGTAATCTAACCCCCCAATTCCAACCCTTAATGCTGAGTGCCAAGCAAGGAGGCAATGGGTCCCATTTTTATAGTGTTTGGTATGACTGGTCGGGGTTTGAACCCACAACCTTCCAGTCTCAGATCAGACACTCTACCACTCTACACTCTACTATCTTTAGAAAAAAAAAAAAATATAATAATGAGTTCTAAAAACATATTTACAGTGTTGTAAATGACAACAGTGTTGTTTTTTTACAACAAACTTGAAAGCCTCCCCTTCATTTTCAGTGGGAACAGTGTTGTTGTTCTCCCTTTTTTTGATAGTGTGTCATAGTCTGGAGTAAAATTTGTTGTGGCAATTCTTAGGAGAGATCCGAGGTGTTGGTCCGTTTACCTAGATCTGTGACGGGTTGATGTTGATGTTCATGTGGCTGAACGTCACGTCGCGTACGTCGAGCCAAATTGGCCACTCTTTTTAAACACTCGGCACTCAGTGTCCACCTTGCTTTTCCTTGGGCGACTCATTTTAATGGAAGGATTCCAGGGGAAGGTTTGTGGGTGGCTTTAGCGTAAAACTGTATCCGAAAGCTCGGCACGCAAATTACAAGAATGCTGTCGTCACAGCCCACGCTCTAAATTCGGCACTGATACAAATAGAGCGCGAGTGCGCCATTTCCGTACTACTGAGTACGTACACGCACTTGTGAGTGTGCACCGAGCTTTCTGACACGGCTTCTGGTAGTAAATGCGCAGGCGAGTGGTTCCCCATCTACTGGGGAAACACAGTCATATCAGGCAAAATGAGCAAAAAAAAATGCTTAATAATACAATTTATTTAGGGTTGGCGGGCCGGATGTGGCCCGCGGGCCGTAGTTTGCCCATACCTGGGCTAAACGATAGGTATGCTAACGTGACATAAACACAAACGAAGAGCTGAGAACGGGCCTGACGTAACATTCAGAGTTATTCAAATAACTATTACATAAACAACACGTTTATAAAACCATCTGTGTCACTCCAATTCATTAAATCCATCGATCGTCCTTTATGGAAACAATGCCGCGTATGCGCCGCTGACGTCTAAATATTCAAAATATTCCACAGACCCATATAAAGATATATAAAGTATATATCAAATAACTATCATATATTATTATTATTATATATTATTATCATTATAATATAAACAACAATATTATCAAACCATCTGTGTCACTCCAAATCATTAAATCTATCGATCAAATTCCTCGTCCTTTGTCAACAACGCCGCGCGTGAGCCCTGACATCAGCCTCATCGTTATTCCACAGATCTAGTATATAACTATATTATAGCGTTAACAAAGTACAAGGAAAGACGTGGGTTTGGTAAACGTCTCTTTATTTAACAAAACAAGAGTTCAACGAGCCAACAAGTACTGAACTGTAACGATAAAAACATATACAAGTTGCTACACGAAATAAAATATATCAAATAACTATAACATAAATAGTTCACCGCCACACAGACCCAAGCACCGGCGTGGACTTCCAGGTGTGTGGCGGCGTGGACTTCCATCCCTGGAGGTGGCACTTCCAGCCACAGAGGTGAAAGAGAGCTCCATAGAATAGGACTGGGCGTGCGTAAAAGCCATGCCCGAGCCCCATCCACCGTCTCCGGACAGCCACCTGGCCGAGCACCGGCGCCGCACCACTGACGTCACTTGAAATTCAAATTACAGTAATCCCTTGCTACATCGCAGTTCGTTTATCTCAGTTTAACTTTTTTTTCTTTTTTTTTTAATTTTGAAAATTTGTGAAAAAATTCACATATAAGTCGCTCCTCAGTATAAGTCGCCCTCCCACCCAAACTATGAAAAAAAAACGCGATTTATAGTCCGAAAATTACGGACTATATACAATACATGTTACTAGTGACGTGCGGTGAGGTTCATGACTGGGGAGACACTGACGTCACACACACCATCCTCCCCGGTAAAATTTGTCCGGCACATAACCGTGTCACAAAAAAGGTTGGGGAACGCTGCTCGAGTGTGGCTTATTCATTATTTAATTTGAACTATTTTAATTAAAATCGCATATCAGCAGTCTTCACACATAAAAACACTCAATAAAGCACATGGAATCAAAAACTTGTTTTCGATCGTGCGTACCACTCCGTTCCGAAGTCCCGTTGTCCGAATCAAACCTTTTAACTCCGGAGTTGCTCTTCCTTTACTGATGACCTCCTGCTTCGACCGAAAATCCATAGTTGAAAATCGTTTGGATATGCAATCCTCCCTTGTAAAACAAAATGTAAAAGCGAAAAAAAAAAAAAGACCCCGAATGTAAAACTAAATAAATGGACGACTGCTCCTCAGTTGTTCACTGTAAATTTGAACTGGAGATCTCTTATTCTACAGGTAGGTGCATGAAGCATCCTGAGATCACTAGCACCCCCTGCCATAAGGCTGTAGCCTCCGTAAGGTATCTTTTCAAAGCCGTTTTGTTCATCTAAAGAAACACGACGTTACAGACAGATGACAAAAAACACAAGATATTATATACGTCAGCTTAACTACGGAAATTAGTTAATATAGCCACAGTGTTTGAACACTTAAACAGGGACATAAAGACAGAGAGCAGTTCTGTCTAACTCAGGTATGGGCAAACTACGGCCCGCGGGCCACATCCGGCCCACGGGACCGTTTAATCCGGCCCGCCAACCCTAAATAAATTGTATTATTAAACGTTTTTTTTTTTTTCGGTCATTTTGCCTGCAACGACTGTGTTTCCCCAGTAGATGGGGAACCACTCGCCTGCGCATTTACTACCGGAAGCCGTGTCAGAAAGCTCGGTGCACACTCACAAGTGCGTGTACGTACTCAGTAGTACGGAAATGGCGCACTCGCGCTCTATTTGTATCAGTGCCGAATTTAAAGCGTGGGCTGTGACGACAGCATTCTTGTAATTTGCGCGCTGAGCTTTCGGATACAGTTTTACGCTAAAGCCACCCACAAACCTTCCCCTGGAATCCTTCCATTAAAATGAGTCGCCCATGGAAAAGCAAGGTGGACACTGAGTGCCGAGTGTTTAAAAAGAGTGGCTAATTTGGCTCGACGTACGCGACGTGACGTTCAGCCACATGAACATCAACATCAACCCGTCACAGATCTAGGTAAACGGACCAACACCTCGGATCTCTCCTAAGAATTGCCACAACAAATTTTACTCCAGACTATGACACACTATCAAAAAATGGGAGATCAACAACACTGTTCCCACTGAAAATGAAGGGGAGGCTTTCAAGTTTGTTGTAAAAAAATGCATTTTGAATATGATCTGTACAAATAGCAGGGATTGAAACTAGCGACCATTGTCATTTTCAAACAATGCAGGATGCTCAAGGACATTGATGCACCACCTGTTTGTGACTAATCTTAACCTGTAAAGTTCTTAAGGCTTACTTTAAGGAAGTGTTTCCCGTTTCCTCACCTCTGTTACCAGGTGTTTGTGAGTTAAAACTCTGCTCTCATTTTCAGATACCCCTCACCGTGTTGCTGTTTTGATTACTTTATTTGGATGCATGCTTTCACCGATTCTTCAAGATGATATATTTGGTCAGAATGTTTGCCGTTTGATGTGATCTCATAAGATAAACATCTTTCATTAATCTGACCTGCAGGCACTGAAGTGATGGAGACTGTTATTCATAACAACAGTGTCGTATTTTATGACAATCACTGATAGCAGTTTTTTAGGGATTTTTTTTTATTTTTTATAATGCTGTTAATAAATGCATTTGTTTTCAAAAAACCTTTTTGGAATATCCATGCTTTACTACCTACTAAAGGCCAAAACCTTTTATGCAATGACCTTTACAGGTCGTTTATATTACTTCACACAAACACTACATCCATCTGCTCCTGGTTCGGCCCCCCGGTCAAAATTTAGAACCCAATTCGGCCCGCAAGTCAAAAAGTTTGCCCACCCCTGGTCTAACTGCATAGCCTGTCAACGTAGGCAGCCGTGTGATTACGCAATCTTCAGAGGAGGCTAGACAGGAAGTTGGCTCCTCCGAGCAAATCGTCTTCGTTTTTAAAATAACTATAAAAATTCAGCGATTTTGGTTCAAAATGATACAAAACTATTGAAATTAAAAGGAAAATGACTATAATAAAAACGATTGAATTTGGTTTTTCCCTTTTCATGATGACTGGGGAGGCGTGGCCTCCCTTGCCTCCTCTGACCGCACGTCCCTGCATGTTACAGTGGTACAGCAGTCATTGACGATGTAAGTGGGTCTCCTCACAAGAGAAATGAACGATCACATATGTCTAACCTTTAGGACAATGCTCCAAATGTTGGTTTACATTCCTTTAGAGGTCCGTTTTCGCGTCTGTTAGCGTACCCAGTACTTCTTGTTAACATGTTACACGCACACACGTATAATATTTATATTTTCAATATTTATATAAATTTTTCTGTGTTATTTATGCAATTAATGTATTACGTATTTACATGTTTGAAACAATTATTTAATGTTCTAATAATAAAATATGCACTTAAATGGTTTCATATACATTTATTGACACAAAAAAATGTACAGATGAGAGGGTGACCTTACTTCGTGGATTTCACTTATCGCGGGTGGTTTTTGGAACCAAATTATCCGCGATAAATGAGGGATTACTGTACCACTTTTGTTGTTGTTGCCTTTTTAAACAAGTAGCTGTATTTCTACTTGAGAGAATTTGAGTATTTGCCATGTCACCTAATCTGAACTCAACAGAGCATGAAACATTTACTGCATCAGTTTGAAAAATTTAGCATGACTATGTTAATTATTAAAATATTATTTAAACACTACTGTACAAATGGAAAATGGGTGGAATTTCTGAGTGGTGAGGGCCAATATAAAAACTGAGAAAAGCCTAGTCTATATGACACACTAAAATAAATTCATCAATAAGTACTGACGGTTTTATTTCACATTCATTGGTGTGGTATAGAAAGGTAACATTATAAATGCCGTCTTTTCCAATATGCGTCAGTGATTCGTGAGTCGGTGATGGTCAGCGTACAATGCTGTAAACCTTTAGTCATAATAAATTCATGTTGCTTGTGTGCTTGTTCTTAATTTGTGTGTGTGTGTGTGTGTGTGTGTGTGTGTGTGCGTGTGTGTGTGTGTGTGTGTGTGTGTGTGTGTGTGTGTGTGTGTACGTGCGTGGGTGTGGGCACGCGCGCTTGTGCGTGTGTATTTTGTGCTTTTCATTGTGTAATTACATTTTTAATTTATTTCATTTAATTAATTTCATTTCCCATGAAGTGTTATTTTAAATGAATATTTTAATCTTATTATTTTCTATCCTGCCCTTTTTAGAGCACACATACATACATATAATGTTGGGCTTACTGTTGGTGAAGGTACTTTATTTTATCACTATTCCCCAAGGAGTTGTGGGCATTTGTCACGTCTCGCCCCCAACTGCTCCACTATGTGTCTGTCTTGGTTTCTGTCTGTGTGCTCGCCCCTCCCTTCCTGTGTGCCCATGATCAGTGTGATTGTTCCCACCTGCCTCTCGTTACCTGTCGTGTATAAAAGTCCTGTCTGCCCCTCTCTCCCTGTCGGATCATTGGTATTGGTTGGTTTTGGTTTTGGTTGCTGTCGTTCGGTGTTGGCGTACTGTCTTGATGCCGTCATGTCCTGCTGTCTTCTTGTTTCACGTCCCGGTCAGTCAAGTTATTGTTTAAGTCATGTCAGTTTACCGAGTCTGTATTTTGAGTTGCTTCAATAAACCCTGGTCCAAGCTGCACTTGGTCGTCCTGCTCCATGCTCCACAACCGATCCTGACAGAATGATCCGACCACCAAAACGACCAGCGCTTGGACCACCCTTCACCACCAGCTCCCGCTGCGACGCCCGATCCACATCCGAGCATGTTCCAGCGCCATGGGCTTGCAGCCGCCATCGGATCTTGCTCCAGCGACGCCGGACTCACGGCCGCCATCGGAATTCCCCCCCAGCGCCATCAGCTCCGCGACCGTCATCGGACTAAGCTCCCGCGACGCCGGACCCGCGGCCGCCATCGGAGTTCCTCCCAGCACCATCGCCTCTGCGACCGTCGTCGGACTTCGCTGCCGCGACGCCGGACCCGCGGCCGCTATCGGAGTGCCCCCCCGGCGCCATCGGACTCGCGGCCACCACCGGGCTCCATCCCAGCGTTGCAGGACCTGCGGGCGTTGCCAGACATCCAAGCCAGCTGCGTCGGACCCGCGATCGTCCCTGACTCCACTCCCACTGCTGCGGCGCGTGATGGCTCTTGCCGCCGCGCAGAGCCCCGCCTTCCGAATGTCGCCGATCACTGTACGGACTTTGTGAGTGGCCGCCGATCGCGGTACAGACTTCCCAAGTCGCCGCCCCAGTGCGGTTGTGTTTCCCCGAGTTTCCGCGGAGTGCGGTTCTGTTTCCCCAAGTCGCCGCCCGTGTGCTGTTGTCTTCCCCAAGTCGCCGCCCGAGCGCGGTTCTGTTCCCGAAGTCACCGCCAGAGTGCGGCTCTGTCCCCTAGGTCACCGCCAGAGTGCGGCTCTGTCCCCTAGGTCACCGCCAGAGTGCGGATCTGTCCCCGCAGTCACCGCCCGAGTGCGGATCTGTCCCCGCAGTCACCGCCCGAGTGCGGTTCTGTCCCCGAAGTCACCGCCAGAGTGCGGATCTGTCCCCTCAGTCGCCGCCAGAGTGCGGATCTGTCCCCGCAGTCGCCGCCAGAGTGCGGATCTGTCCCCGCAGTCGCCGCCAGAGTGCGGATCTGTCCCCGCAGTCGCTGCCAGAGTGCGGCTCTGTCCCCTAGGTCACCGCCAGAGTGCGGATCTGTCCCCGCAGTCACCGCCCGAGTGCAGATCTGTCCCCGCAGTCACCGCCCGAGTGCGGTTCTGTCCCCGAAGTCACCGCCAGAGTGCGGATCTGTCCCCTCAGTCGCCGCCAGAGTGCGGATCTGTCCCCGCAGTCGCCGCCAGAGTGCGGATCTGTCCCCGCAGTCGCTGCCAGAGTGCGGATCTGTCCCCGCAGTCGCCGCCAGGGTGCGGATCTGTCCCCGCAGCCGCCGCCAGAGTGCGGATCTGTTCCCCGAAGTCGCCGCCAGAGTGCGGTTCGGTTCCCCCAAGTCGCCGCCCGAGTGCGGTTCGGTTCCCCCAAGTCGCCGCCCGAGTGCGGTTCGGTTCCCCAAGTCGCCGCCCGAGTGCGGTGCGGTTCGGTTCCCCAAGTCGCCGCCCGAGTGCGGCGCGGTTCGGTTCCCCAAGTCGCCGCCCGAGTGAGGCGCGGTTCGGTTCCCCTAGTTTTTTTTTTGGGGACGTCGGGAGTCGTCCCTTGTGGGGGGGTTCTGTCACGTCTCGCCCCCAACTGCTCCACTATGTGTCTGTCTTGGTTTCTGTCTGTGTGCTCGCCCCTCCCCTCCTGTGTGCCCATGATCAGTGTGATTGTTCCCACCTGCCTCTCGTTACCTGTCGTGTATAAAAGTCCTGTCTGCCCCTCTCTCCCTGTCGGATCATTGGTATTGGTTGGTTTTGGTTTTGGTTGCTGTCGTTCGGTGTTGGCGTACTGTCTTGATGCCGTCATGTCCTGCTGTCTTCTTGTTTCACGTCCCGGTCAGTCAGTCAAGTTATTGTTTAAGTCATGTCAGTTTACCGAGTCTGTATTTTGAGTTGCTTCAATAAACCCTGGTCCAAGCTGCACTTGGTCGTCCTGCTCCATGCTCCACAACCGATCCTGACAGCATTAACCATATTGCTTCTGGGGGCCATATTCAGATCTTGTTCAATGAAGCTCACAGGTAATTAACTTCACACATTTATAATTATGATGGAAACCAGAGCACACAGAGAACCCTTGTAGGCATGGGGAGTACCCATGAACCCGAAGGTGAGTGGACTGAAGAGGGATCCAAGCTGGAATTAAACCAATGAATATGTTGCTGGTAGGGAGCAGTGCTCACTTCCACTCTCCCGCCTAACACACCTCCACAGTTAGTAGCAGTACCTATATAACTAGCTAATTTAAAAAAAAAAGTATTTGTATTATCATGTAGCATGTAATGCTACATCACTCATCCATCCAACCATTAGCATTATAATAAAAGTATGTTTCACAGTATTCCGTTACAATTTTTCAAATTTATAATTATTTCTAACTGGTTGGCTGAGTCAAATCCTCCCTCTTTTAGGAATGCTGTGTTCATTTGAACAACAATTGTAACCACTACTCTTTTTTTTTTTGCTTTATTAAAGTGCCGCAGTTGTGACAAAAAAAATCTGAGAAGTCGTGATGAATAAAATGTCAAATGTCAATGTTGTATCATCATCATCAAGAAACATTAATGAGAAACATTAATGAGCATTTGAACAGACATACACTAAAAATACCCTTTCCTAGCCCACTTGCCGGGTAGCGTGGATATATAGTAGAACGGGTTACTTTTATCTAAGGTTGGGTTAAATATTTTTTTAACGCAGAGGTTTAAGGTGGTCCACCCATAAAAAATGTGCGGGCTGCATCTAGAAGTGCATCTGGTGTTAAAAACAGTGGCAAACACCTGAAAGGGGGGAAGTTGCAACTTTTTTTTTTTTTTTTTTTTTCTTCTTAGAAAATTGAATTTAACCACCACTGTTCTGATGATCTCGTAACCAATTTCTTAGCAGCTTTTTAATACCCATATTATATGGGAAGTTTTTACATCTTGATCAAATTGGGATTAAATAACTCTGCATTGGCTCACTCCCTTTTGGACCCAGTACTTGGTTTGCCATTTCAGCCAATTTGTCTTACTTTTGTCCCAGCAAATTTCAAAGTGAAACTTTTTTTGTGGTACAGTTGGAGCGATAATTTTGCATCTGATAAAGTTATCACTATTAGACTAGAAAGTAATTTAGGGAGTCCAACTTGGACACTTGAGCTGCCATCCCTCACCACTAGCTTTACATTGACCCTCCAAAGAACATTACAATAAATCTTACATATATGTGACTACCATGGAATCATTATGTTGCAGACAGCATTAGCGAGTTGTGTTTTCCCCCCTGCGGTAAAGGGATGACGGTCGGGGACATCAATTAGCCTCCAGCCAGCTCTGACCTTGAAAATAAGCACTGGGAGTGAACAGGAAGTCTTCCTGTGCCCACAGCCTGGTGTTTCAGTTTGTGTCATGCATTATTGATTTTCATTTTTCCTTAGGACTGTAATATTGTATGCTTCCTCCAAGTGCAGATGTGCAAATTAGCGCCAGCTAAATCCATTCTTGTGTGCCAAAATCTAAGTGTAGAACTTGAAACAATGATAATTACATTCAGCCACTGTTGTATGTTGAAGTCAGTTTGACTAGCACATACCTAGAGAAGGAGCAATATTTCAGAGGCTTAGTCATGCACCTCCACGATGCTCTCAGCAAGTCACAACGTGCCCACTCTAAGGCAAAGGCCTGACAGCCTATACTTCCTTCCTGCAGTAGTCGATAGAACGGATAATTGGTTTGGAACAAAACACCTTTTTTGTTTCTGTTGATAAAAATCACAGTTCAAGATGCAGATGAAGTGCTCCTTGCCTATCCCAAATTCCTATCATGATGTCTCGCAGGCATTTATGGAACAAAGAAAGGAAAAGATAACCCATTCCCAGTTCTTTTGAGAAGTATGTACTTACAGAGAGTTGGGATGAACATGTCGTTCACTTCTTTTGTTGTAAAAGGGAGAGGTGTCTGCTTTGGGATGGTGGGAAATTCAGCAGTTGGTGTAACTGTGACTGACGGTTCAGGTTGGGTTCCTTGTGGAGGCACGTATGAACCTCGTGTAGACCTGTCCTCCAGTAAAACCTCAGGATGTGCCGAGGTTATGGCGGCGGTGGTGGTCAGGGAGACAGTTGACGGAGACAAATAAGCAATTGACATAGTTAGTCCCTGTGTGGGGTCCACTGATATGATAATAGGGTCCTGCCCTATGCGTTTAGGATCTAAATGAGTGGGGGGTTCATACTCAAAGATCTTATCGGCGAAGACCCATTTGAGTCCAGCTGTGCACAAAGCTAAACTAAGCAGGCAGGCCAGGATGGGCAGAATGCAGATTTTCTCAGAGTGCAGGCAATTGTTAATCTGTTCCATCTCTATGCACACACAGCAGGTGGCTGACAAAGCCATAACTCCTGAAGCTCCCGGATGCTCCCCACCATCATCATCATCATCACCGCCTCCCTCTGCAGTTACCTCTGCAACCTCCTCCTCGTTCTCTCCAGCTGCCTCGGTCTCCTCTGGTTTCTCCTCTGGGACTTGTTCAGTATCAACCGTGGAGCCAGAGGGGGAGGCTACTCCAGAAGGGGGGACTGGCCCTGCAGAGAAATCCTCCACTCCTTCAGTCATCTTAACTGCTGGATGCAGGTCTCGGAACACGATTACCTAAGACAGCGTCAGCCGCCAGTCACTTTAAGTATGTTATCCATCACTAGGTGAGCCAGGATTGCAGAGGAAAGTGGGGAAACGTTCTTGATTTTGACCTTGTTAACAGTCTGGGGTTTATGTGGATGGCCTTCCATGCACAAGGGAAAGGAGTTCTATGCGCTCAAAGAAATTTACTCATGTGTCTACAAGTGGAATATTCAGATATGCTGCAGGATAAAAAGAAAAGATTTCATTGATTCCATGGAGGTTCTGCATATTCTGATAGCATGGTGGGAATAGTGAAGACTCACTCACTTGAGTACTTGGACGGAGGAGATGGCGTTGTTGTGATGGGACGTCTGCAGCTGCGATAGTTGAAGTGCATAAGATAGGACGGCCAGGCACTGCAGTGGCAGGCGGAACATGCTGCCTTGTCTGTCTGTGAAGCTTCAGGCAGCAGAATGGCTGAATCATGAGGGAGCGGCAGGTGTCCTTCCTCTCCAGAGCAACCACAGAAACAGATGAGTAAGGGAAAAAAGAGAGAATGATAGAGAGGAGGTGGGAGGGCAGGAGGGAGTGAGGGAGGCTGGCTGCAGCAGCAGCAGCGGCGGCAGCAGCACACTAGGGCAAAGAAGATGGGTTACTCCCCTTTTTCTTCTTTCACCCCTCCTCTCTCACTAAAGTGGTGAGCGGGGCAGGCCTCCTCCTCTCTCTCCTTTACTTCCTGTCTTGCCACTGCGTCCGTGCGCTCTTGTGCAGGCTGCTCCCAATCCCAGCACAAAGCATCAAGCTAAGCAAGTTCCTTAATCCAATTAAGAGCCCATGTCAGCGAATCACAGGCAAGCCAACTGCCCCAGCCACCTCCTCCAACAGCAGCCCCCATAGATTATGCCGAAACCAAAGGGTGTGTCTTGTATCCAGGGGAAGGAGCCAAGCAAGCAGACATATGATCCATCCCAGGAGGATAGAGCCAGTGTACTCTTGTCCTCTCAAGTAACCGAGTAATAACACAGACAATAATGGTAATAAATAAGATGGTGCTTTGATCATCGACGGTGCATTAATTCTTCTATATATATGTATATATATACACACACACACACACACACACACACACACACACACACACACACACACACACACACACACACACACACACACACACACACACACACACACACACACACACACACACACACACACACACTATTTTAAGAAGTTATTCCTTAACAGCTGGATTGAAACACAAACATTTGTCCTACAGGGACAAATAATAACAGGACGTAAACGTCAAGAGCCCCTTCAAGCATTACAAAGGTTTATCAGACCACCATTAAAACTATTAAGTATATAACCCAAAGACACCAAGTAAGTGGCTTCCAAAGCAATCCAAGGACTTCTGGGGCTTGAGGGCCCAAACAAGATGAAGAAAGGTCAGGTAACCTCCACACGGAAAGCTGACCCTGTGGTGACCCTTTCCAATCCTCAGACAGAATTAATACCAGTAATGGTATCTGTGGGAGAGGACTTCCTGTCAGGCCCTTGAATTAGAAACCCGCATATTGATTATACTCAGCATTTTCGTTCACATTTTTTTTTTGTTTAGAAGAGGCCATTTGTCACAAAGGCAAATAAAAAATGCTGGGGAGGTTTTCCTATTTTATAATGAATCAATAGATTGTTAAATTGTTTAAGATTTGATATTGACACAAGGACAACAGTAAACACAACCCTTTTTTAAAGGTTTTGACTAAAGGCCCACCATAAATGTAAAAAAAATTAAAATAAAAGGAACAAGCCCAAAACATGATGCTCCCACGACCATGATCAGACAGAGTAATTGCAATATTTCTAAACCAAACATTCATTCAAAATAAAATGTTTTTATGTGCAAAAGGGTTAGTGTTACGTTTCACGTTTTTGTGTATATTTGAGAAATATACAGTACTTGATTTCATCTCATTTGATTTTTTTTTTTAAATGAAAAGACCACACTTCTTTTAACCTGAGATTTATTTTCCCTCAGGTTCCCTTTGTATCTCCTTATCGAGCACCGAATACAGAATATCAGAATTATCTGAAGATGGGTTATAAAATGGCAAATTTGGTTAAAACTTACAATATGCCATTTACAATGCATACAGTTGGTATAATCACCAAGATAAGAGCATTCAGTCAACGAAATGATGATAAAATACAATTGTAAAGCCATACATATTGATTCCAAAGAAAAATAACATTAAATGTATAATTATGCATCCCTTATCGCCTATAGTCCCTTTGACCATGATACATCCCTACAACTCGTCTGAGCAGGAGTAATCAAACATCTAAAGTTACCATCAAAGAACCTTTTATCACGTCACAATCCCACTGGCAGGGCAACAGAAGATAACAATGTCATTACAGTCCTGGTGGATGTTGTAAATGTCTTTTTTTGGTAATCATTTTAAAGGTCACATAATTAAAACCCTGCCAGGGAAGGTGTGAATTTACATGAAGAACTGAGCCACCAGGTTGGTCATACCCAACAAGATAAGAAAACTGTGAAAGACAGCTGACGGCCAGCGGAGGGAGCCCTGTCGCCTCAAGGAGATCATGTGAATCAAGGAGGGGAATACAAACACTAAGGCCAAGCCGCACATTGCTCCGGAAAACCTGCAACAAGACATTGCAATAAATAAACAATAGGTCCTTGAGAATTTTGCTGCAAAAAAAATTAGACAACAACTTAAAAGATGAAATGCATAAAAACAGGCAAAATATACCGAATGATGGATCCAATGTTGGGATAAAACTTTGCCATCAGGACACCAGCTCCAACAAGCAAAATGTTCAGGGTGAGGACATGGAAGAAACTAAAGAGATAGAAAGAAATATATGAATATAGAAGTCCTTTATTATAAACCCAACTATGAAGCATTGAATGATTCGATGAATTGCGCCTCACTCGCACCGGGTGCAGAATGGCTGCGGCGCGGTCATCCACTGAATGGCGCAAGGACTAGACAGCATTGGACTCGACAAGTTAACTCACACAGGCTACAGTGTGCCGCTGCCGTTTGCTCGCCATCCGGAATCTTTCTATTTTTTCCGGATGTTCCAAACGTATTTTCATGAAGCTGAAGAGATTACACGACTCAGACAGGAAGTTGGGCGTCGGCGTACAAGGTGGATCCGGTATATTTATAAAAAAATAAAATAAAATAAAAAGTTCTGCGATTTACAAAAACATCACATATCTACAACCTGCAGACCTTCCATTTCAGCTAACTACATAGCTTGGCATGTGTTGGACATTTAAAAGGCAAAAAACGAGCTCCAAATGAATGAAACATGAGAAAATAACACTATATAAACTCAAAACGTGCTTAACCATGGTAGATGAGCCAAAGTCCTGGAAATAATGTCCCAAAAGCGTATCAATGTAAACGATTGTTTACAATAGCTCTCTTTTACTCTCTCCTTATTGCGTGAGTGCGACTCTTCAATGTTTGTGTCACTTTATGATTGGGGCTTTAACAAAGAGACCATCGCAGGACCCCATTGTTAAATACGGCAGTAAAGGCTCTATGTTTTGATATCTATGCAATTTTATTTTAAAGGTATTATTTAATAAGTACACAAAAAGTAAGTAATTATCAATATTGTCAACAGTATGATTTTTCTTTAAATTGCAGCATTTGTGATTTGAAAACTGCATTATTCTACTTCAATGCCATGTCTATCTGAATTCTATTATTTGTTCAGCCCGAATTATTTTGCATTGCAAGTGGATGCTTTACCTGGGATAATGATTGCCAAACATCTGGCTCATCATCTGGACTCGCACCAAGTATCCCAGCAAAGGATAGACTGTGATCATTTGGAACAACAGGAAGGACCGAGCAACAAACACCATCACATCACCATTGGAGAAATTGTCTAAGAAGTTCTGAGGAGAGAGGTACAGCAATAGGTATGTTTTGAGTTTCAAAAACATTTGATGCCAAATGATGTACTAGTTTGTCTTAAAACACGACATGAGTACCGTAATAGCTATAAACCGCACCGGATTATAAACCACACCAGCTAAAATTCAGGGATATTTCAGTTTTTTTTTCTTACATAAGCCGCACCGGACTATAAGCCGCACGTGCACACGAGTTTTTTACAAAGAAAGACAGTACATAGAAAGCCTTTTTAACGTTTTAATAACATGTCTTTCTAAACATTGTCTGTGACTCAGCAGTAGTACCGCAGCAACGCGGAAGTGTGCACGCGAGTTATTAGCAAAGAAAGACTGGACACAGAAAGTTTTTTTTAAAGCTTTAATAACATACCTTAACATTTCTTTTTAAACACTGCCTGTGACGCGGCAGTAATACTGCAGCAACACGGAAGTAACACAGCAAAGTCACTGAGACGTGGCGGTAACACAGCAGCAAAACAGCAGCAACATGGTAGCACAGCACTAACAGGGCTGGTTAAAAAAAACATACCGTAAAAGTAAAAAAAGAGCCGTCTTCATCTTCCTCCTGTGCACTGAAACCATCGAAGTCTTCCTCCTTATTCCGATTGGAATAGCGTTAGATATCCTTCGCCTCACACTTTCTCAGTCTCTCTTTCGTCGTCGCTTTTATGCATTTCTTCGAGTGTGATGAGGGTCTGTTCATGCTAATCTTATTCATAGACGAAGCGCTAAATTACATTAAACTAGCGAGCGGCACGTATAGCTTAAAAGCGGCATCATATGCATTTCTTTTGTCCCCCGTAATGACGGTTTGTGTATAAAAGCTTCCTTTCAGTAATGTACGTCTTGATCTCATTCTGTCTCTTCTTTGTGTGAGTGCGAGTGTGGGTGTGTGCGTGATGCGCGAGACGATCAAAACACAAACTAGCACGTCTTCTTCGGCGCATTATCTCTTCTTCGTCTGTCTCGCTCTTGCTTCCTGCTAGAGCGCCCCCTGGAGACCGGGGGCCGTAAAAATCCATAAGTACGCTCCAGACTAGACACAACATAATGTCATCAGCATCGACTGCCTTTGGCTTAAAAGCGGCATCATATGCATTTCTTTTGTCCCCCATGATGACGGTTTGTGTATAAAAGCTTCCTTTCAGTAATGTCCGTCTTGATCGCGTTCTGCGTGATGCGCGAAATGTAAACACAAACGAGCTCGTCTTCTTCGGCGCATTATTTCTTCTTCGCCTGTCTCGCTATTGCTTCCTGCTAGAGCGCCTCCTGGAGGCCGGAGGCCGTAAAAATCCATAAGTACGCCGCGCCGCCGTTTAAGGTTCAAAGTAACCTTCTGAATAAAATGCATTAAAAGTTCACAATCATTACAACTTTTTTTTTTTGGTGAGCAAAATGTCAGAAGATTTGAATTTAAATGCTGATTGATTGGGTTTTAATACAATGCAGATGGTCCAAACAGCACCACTGCTTTGTGTAATCTCTGAGTCACATGGCAGAGTAAGAGAAAGGGTTTAGAGCACAGGTGTCAAACTCAAGGCCCGGGGGCCAGATATGGCCCGCCACATCATTCTATGTGGCCCACGAAGACAAAATGTACATCAAATTCGTGTGTCATTACTAGAATTGCAAATTGTCTTCACTTTTAATATCTTTTTTTTTTAAATATTTGACCAGTTTTTACTCATCTGATTTGAAAACTAGTTATTTGTCAGTTTGTTTTGTAGCTTTTACTGTATATAATAGTGTTAAGAGTAAAAGTGATCAACTCATCACAAAAATTACGAAAAAAATCTTATATAAGCCGCACCTGACTATAAGCCGCGGGTCCACCATTTTGGAAAAAAGTCGTGGCTTATAGTCCGGAAATTACGGTAAATGTGAATTTGTTTCACAAAAGCACAACCTCTCTGCAATCAAGTATGTATAGAACATTTTTCAGTCTTACTGGTTCAATGCAGTCTTTGCTGAGAGGGGGTGATGGAAAAGCTGCAAAGATCAGCACGCCCACATAGATGTAGGTCAGCCCAACAAGGAGATAAGCCACAGACAGGTCCCGTACCTGAAAGCAGCAAAACTCAGTCACATTGTGCTTCTTAGTCAAGCAGAGAGTATTAGAGGAAAACAAAGGTTGGAGTAACTGAATGGCGCAACTGCGGATTCTTTCTCGTGTCAAGGGTGGAATTTAGAACCCCAGTGAGCAATGATTCACTCAGAACTAGTATGAGCTTCCAGAGATCAAGGTATGTTTACATCCCGTGAAGCGCAGTATAAATGAGAATAACAAAGGCTCACATTGTTCTCTTGATGCTTGTTGTTCTTCATCAATGTGATGATACAGTTGTGAATGAAGAAAGCCAGCGTAAGGACACCCGTCAGTTGAGGGAAGAGCAGCCGCAATTCTGGAGGAACAAAAATCATACAGATACCATGCACCTCCCCTTACTTGCAGCACTTGTTTAAATCAGTCAAAACCAGACATGGTTTCTTATAAGCGGGAAGCATGAAATTGAGGTTATAGGCAGAACTCAAGACAGCAGAAATTCTACAATGACCCCAAACATATAAACATATATATAAATAAACATTATACACTTTAACTGAACTAAATAGTCATCAATATTGACTACATTGTTAACCGTCTGTTAAATATTACAGAATTGTTGCTCCAGGAGGACGATCATTTAAATACTAAATAAAATAAAAAAGTTAGCTAAAACGCCATAGACTCTATGTTACATCACCCACCCTCTATGGCATAGAGGGTGGGTGATGCAACAGGACAACAACCCCAAAAGAGGAAGCACCTACTTGAGGTTGTTGCTGCCAAAACACTGTATTTCATGTGATAGACCAACACAAAGTGACACGTGAAAACGTATCCAATGTACGTATACAGAAAGTCTACATTTACCTGTGTTTTTTCAAATGTTTCTGTGACACAAAAAGTCTGGGGGGGAAAAACGGTTTCAAAAGTGCCATGAGATTACCCACCAATTTTAACTTTGCAATTTACAATCTGGAGTTGAATAGTCTGAACAGAGCACTTCCAGAAAGTAATAAGATGGGGTGAAAAGAAAACGAGATTCATAAGAGGGGAAAAATGCACAACGAAGAAGGTACGTATTAGGATTGATTACCTGGAACATAGATGCTAGTACTGTCAAACCAGTGGAACTCAAGGTGAAAACCAAGACGGGCAGCTTTGATTGTGACCAAAACAATTAGGTAGATCACTGATATGGTGCCTAGACAATGAATGACAGAGCTTCAGTGATTGTACTCAATGCATCACAATCTAAAATGTTAAAGGGGAAAACAAACCCAACATTTTCTTTACAATAATATGCTGTATGCCCCCCCTCCCACTGCATTCTTAATATTGCTTTTGTGAAATTTAAGTTAAGTAGCTAAATTCACCCATTTTTATCCACCCATTTTGCCACTCACTGTCAACTAAGAATGAGATCACAGTTGCCAGGTCTCACGTCACAACCAATCAAGGCTCAGCTTCAGGAATCTGGTGAGCCGTGACCTTAGATTTGGCAACTGTGATTTCATTTTCAATCAACAGCTGAAAAATGGCTAGGGGTTGTTGAGCTTTTACTTGTCCTCCTCTCCTGGGGGTTAAGATCAGGGGATGTTGAGAATAATTGACAATTATTCTCAACATCCCCTGTCAATTGTGGTCTTGTAAAGACCTTTGAGATGTTTTTGTGATCAATGGCTATATAAATAAATTTGATTTGACTGCCCCCCCCCCACACCCCCCCCCCCCCCCCCACACACACACACACCCGAGATGGACAAAAACAGGTGGAGTTTGCCTATTTAATCCATGTTCCACGAACGAAATATTAATCAGAACACTGTGTTTCGGACAAATTGGCCTGCACAGAACATATTACAATGAAGATTCTGGGGTTGTCTTTCCCTTAAACAATTTTTTAAATTTTATATTCATGCAGTAATAACAGTAAAACACTATGGTTTACAATTCATTATAATTATATATTTCTCAACATTGACAAAATCGGAAAATAAGATGTTTGAATAAGATGGGGGCTGAAGGCGAAGACAAGTGAAATTACACCTTGATACGATTTTATTTAACACATACGATAGCTAAATGGAACATGTCTAAAGTAGTTTTAAGACACAGTCAGCTTGGAAACATTAATTTATTTATTAAAATATATATATTCAGACTTACCCAAGAAGGTGAATCTTGCAAAGAAGGAGGCTGATCGGAAGCAAAGTAATGGCAGCAGTAGAACAATGAGGAAGAATGGCACAGTATTGGCTTTGCTCCACCAGTGTTCAAAGGAATTGACAACAGATGTATCATTTCCACTGGTACTGATGTAATGTGTGCTGAAATTGTGGTTCCCTCCAGAGTCGGTGCTTGGGTATGGACAAATTACTGGTGGAGAAATAAACAAAGTATTGCAATACTCCAAATTTATAAACTAAAATAAATATTTATGTGAATGTGTGTGTTTATATATATATATATGTGTGTGTGTGTTACACAGAGGCACACACACATGCACCCACCCACACCCCCCCCCCCCCCCCACACACACACACACACACACACACACACACACACACACACACTCCTTCACACCTGATTCAAATCATCATGGACGTTATAAGGCTTCTACATAACGTAATTTGTGTGAAGAAGGACACTTTTAAAACAGACAGGACAGTGGCTCTCTAGGACCGGCCTGTTTTCACTCTTCTTTCACATTTATTGTCAAATATAATAGCGTGCCATGACCTACTAGTGGCTGGCAGTCAGTGGAATTATACCCTAAATAAACAGGAGGAAGAATAAAAAAGTTAAAACTGTACAAAAAACTCCACAAAATGGCAGGACAGTGGACCCAGAAGCAGAGACGTTTTTTTATATTTATTTTTTACAGCTAAAAAATTCAATCTGGGCTGAGATTTTATTTTGGTTTTGTGAAATTATGCAGACTTTAAGCTACCATGTTACATCAGTTGTTGTTTTTTTTGCCGCTTGTTTGTTTAGTCATTTATTTCTAATTTCATTTCCATTTCATTTTTCAACAGCTGAGTTGTACAGGTTATAAGTCACATTATTATAATGGTGGGAAAAAGTTTTGAAATGATTCGTCTTGGTCTCATCTTTTTATATCGCAAAGATATCCTGGCATTTGAATGGGGGTGTTATTATGTAGAGTTTTTATATCCACTATATTTATCATTCACATGAACAATAATTTTTACTTGGAAAATCCAATAGTTTCAATAAAATATTTTTTACCATGATTAAACATGCATATAAATGAATACATCATTTTTTAATGGGAGCTCAGCCATGCTACATGGGTGCTTGTCTCCCATCTAACTTAAAACCTGCTATTAATCAATATCATCAGTAACAATAAATGAACACGGACTATTCCTACATTGTATACAAATGTGAGATGATATGAAAGCCAGGTGTCATCAGACATCTTTTGTTGCGATTTGTGATTCTAATATGTACTGTACATAAAAATTTAATTTCTCACTTACCTCTATCTGTCCCATTGGTTCCAAACTCCCAATCTGACATGTTAACATTATGAGCGTAGTCTGTACACAGGAGGAGGGAATCCATGAATGAAGGAAAATTCATAAATGCATTTATTGTAAACTCTACAAAAACTAAAACTTCACATTCTCACATCCGTGTGTAGTTGTATTTGGTTACTAGCTTTCATGAAAACTCAATAAAACGAAAGAAGAAAGTAGCTTGCAACAAAATTTCAACAAAGATTTAAGTTCCACGACACAGGTCTAAAATGCTTTTCTGGTTGGATAAGAATTTTGTTGTCTTACTGTAGATAAACTGCCCAGTGTTGTAGAGAAAATTGGACATGAGGACCCAATAAACCACCATGGCTCCGATAAGAGACACCATTGAGAAGAATAAGCTGGACCACTGACCAAACTTGCCAAAGTAGTACCGACAAACATCAGGAAATTCCCAGTCCGATGTGTCCACATAGGCTGCACAAGACAAAGACAGAGGGGTGACAAATATTTCATGGTAATAACAAATAGTTGTTCATTGGCATACAAAACCCACATTTTCTTTTATCAGAGTCAAAACAAATTCGCATACAGTAATCCCTCGTTTATCGCGGATAATTGGTTCCAAAAACCACCCTCAATAAGTGAAATCCGCGAAGTACGGTCACCAACAAGAAGTACTGGGCAGGCTAACGAATTAGCGGAAAGATGCTAATTCGCGATCGGCTAACACGCGAAAACGGACTTCTAAAGCAACGTAAACGAACATTTGGAGCAATGCTACATTGTCCTAAAGCAGGGGTGGGCAATTACCCTTAAGGGCCAATGTCCTGCATGTTTTATAGGTCTCCCTGCTGCAACACACCTGATTCAAATGATCAGGATTGTTATCCAGCTTCTGCAGACCTTGCCAATTATCTGACCATTTGAATCAGGTCTGTTGCAACAGGGTGACAGAAAACATGCAGGATACCGGCCCTCAAGGACCGGAATTGCTTACCGCTGTCCTAAAGGTTAGAAACATGTTTCCTCAATTTAGAAGTTTTATTTTGACTTTTAAATGTTTTTTTAATCTGGAAAGAAAAATCCGCGATATAGCGAAACTGTGATATATGGAACGCGAAGTAGCGAGGGATCACTGTAAATGCGGTTTGTCGATTGTATGTAATAGCTGGCAAAATGCCTAGTAAAATAGGGGATCAGAATTTGGTGTTGTGGCGTGAATCATTTTCGCATTATTCAAGTATCTACCCGCTTCATGGTTGCTACACGTCCACTCGAGTTGGGAAAATGGCAGAACAGCAGCGCACCAGTATTTTATGCTAAAATTTTGCATCATCTCCAAACCATGGTTGAGTTGATTAATGAATGGCTTCAATTGATTTTTAGAGAAACCAACTAAAATTGTGTTGTGTTCATAGTTTGTGGAGGATGAGAGCAAACGAGAGATTTCTCACATAAAAATACATTTTGGGGTTTTACAAAAATACTTCCCAATAGTTATAATTTACAAATGAATAGAATTTTTACTTAAAATGTAATTAAATTAAAAGCAATTTCTGTACTTTTCTCTGGTGGATTAAAAAACACATTTCATAATGAATAAACAATATTTTTTTTTTTACTAATATTCAGTTGACAAATAAATACCTCTGGCAGTACAACCCAGTTTGTCAAGGAATGCAATAAAGTGCAAAGAACTGAAATAAATACAATATTAACAGAATGTCAAGTTGTGTTCACATATACTACAGTTTAGCCAGTAAATAAGCTAATAAATTGGCTGTAATGAAATATGAGAAAACAGAGGCTTGTAGGGAAAATGACGTAAAAAGACTGGCCAAAAGCAATTCACTTGTGTTACTGTTGAGTTCTAGCATTTCCAAAATCTTGAGTTTGCCTCAGCAGATTACAAAGACGCACAGTTGATGTAATGCTTTCCATTTGTGATACTCACGTATTGCTTTTGGTGATTTGAGTACAACGTTACAACAGTACAGCATAAGTAAGCCTACAAAAATAAGGATGAGGATCCCAAGAGTGAAACCAGCCTAAGAAACAATCACAAAAAAACAATCAAAGGCTTTCTATTGATGGGACAATATTTAACATGCACAGACATACACTATTTGATTGGTAATATGTCAAATTAACTTGTTTTACCTGCTTTATACCCCAAGGTATACTGAGTATGGATGTGCCCATCATTGTGTTCCATATTGCAAATCTGCAAGATGACAGAAATAAACGCAGACCAAAATAATGACATCAGCTCGAACAGTGGTTGGATTTGACGCAAAATGCTTACATGGTAATGATACTGGGGTTTTTAGTCATGTGATCCTTTCCCGACATCTTAAATGCTGTCCCCAATGGGCTGTAGATGTAGATTTCCTCTGCCCTGGGGATGACATGGTTTGGCGGACTCTAGAGGACGGGGGTGGGGGGTGGGGGGGTGGGGGGTGGTCGGAGAGAGAGAGAAGAAAATCATATCAATATTCTATAAATAATTCTTATTGAATAAAAGGATCTTACCTGCCACCTACCATCTAGATCAGTGGTCCCCAATTAATGGCGGACCGGATGAGTGACAGACAATAATTTCACAGACTGACCTTTAAAGTGTGGCAGATAAATACAACAAAATAAAATGACACCACCGGCATAAAGACAATGGTATAATACAATAATAATTGTGAATCCATGTTGTACTCCTATGCAACTTTACTAGCAGCGTCCTCATACACAACATCGCAACAACAACATAACGTGAGTAATGTTATGTTCACATCACCGAGGTGCAGGAGAGAATCCGGTTCCTTTTACAAAATAAAAGACTATTCAGGCTCAGATAAATGAAATGGAAATATTGCAAGTTATTTATTCTTTCTTGTGAATGAACCTTTGGGAGGATTTAAGAGATTAGCCTGTTTCTTGTATGCAGTTTGTGTATGTCATGATTAATCAACTACTGTATTGAAGTGCAAGGTGATGGATGAGACCTACCAACAGCCTGTCAGAAGAACCAGTTAGTTTGCTATAGTAATGCACTCTGCTGTTGAGGATGGCAGCCTCGGCTGACACGCGCTCTTGCGGTTCATCATCTATGATGTTTCTAGGCTCCACGTAGAATGGTCTGGAAGTAATGGACAAAAAGAAAAATTCATTAGACTTACTGTTATTGTGTCTCTTTGTGAGCAGGATTAGGCAAAGAAATAACAAATTTGACTTTGTGGGAAGAGCGATACGTGAGAAAACAGTTAATGCAGAGTCACAGATGTTTTCTAGAGGGACCTCCTTGACAATTCCAGTAGATTATAAATTGATTACAATGACAAGTTTAGCAGATGAGTACAATTAAAGGTGTCAAATCTATCTTTATATTTTACGGGTTTTGGCTAAATGTTGAAAAGAGGAAGCTAATTTTAAATTTCAATTATAAATAAACACAACTATACACACACATATATAGTGTGTGTATATACATATATATATATATATACACATACATATATATACACACACATATATAGTGTGTGTATATACATATATATATATATATACACATACATATATATACATACATATATATACACATACATATACGTATATACATACATATACATACATATATACACACACACATATATATATATATATATATATATATATATATATATATATATATATATATATATATATATATAAACATATATATATAATATATATATATATATATATATATATATATATATATATATATATATATATATATATATATATATATATATATAAAAAAAAAAAACTTTTCCTCACCCCCCGTGGGTGGTCTCTTTTTCCCTTCAAGCTCGGGTCCTCTACCAGAGGCCTGGGAGCTTGAGGGTTCTACGCAGTATCTTTGCTGTTCCTAGTACTGCACTTTTCTGGACTGAGATGTCAGATGTTTTTCCTGGGATCTGTTTCAGCCACTCCTCCAGTTTGGGGGTTACTGCCCCTAGTGCTCCAATGACCACAGGTACCACTGAAGTCTTAACTCTCCAGGTCTTCTCCAGCTCTTCTCTGAGCCCTTGATATTTCTCAAGTTTCTCATGTTCCTTTTTCCTAATGTTACCATCATTTGGGATGGCTATGTCAACCACAACGGCTTTCCTCTGCTCTTTGTCCACCACCACAATGTCCGGTTGGTTCGCCATTACCATTCTGTCTGTCTGGATCTGGAAGTCCCAGAGGATCTTGGCTTGGTCATTCTCTACCACCTTTGGAGGTGTTTCCCACTTGGATCTTGGGACTTCCAGTCCATACTCTGCACAGATGTTCCTGTACACTATTCCAGCTACTTGGTTATGGCGCTCCATGTATGCTTTACCTGCCAGCATCTTACACCCTGCAGTTATGTGCTGGATTGTCTCAGGACCTTCTTTGCACAATCTACACCTGGGGTCTTGTCTGGTGTGGTAGATTTGGGCCTCTATTGCTCTGGTGCTCAAGGCCTGTTCTTGTGCAGCCAGGATCAGTGCCTCTGTGCTGTCCTTCAGACCAGCTCTTTCTAGCCATTGGTAGGATTTCTGGATATCAGCTACTTCAGCTATGTTTCGGTGGTACATCCCATGTAGGGGCTTGTCCTCCCATGATGGTCCCTCCAGCACCTCATCTTCCTTTGATGCCCATTGTCTGAGACATTCACTGAGCACGTCATCCGTTGGGGCCTTATCCCTGATGTACTTATGGATCTTGGATGTTTCATCTTGGATCGTGGCTCTCACGCTCGCCAGTCCTCGGCCTCCTTCTTTACGGCTAGTGTACAGTCTCAGGGTGCTGGACTTGGGATGGAACCCTCCATGCATGGTTAGGAGCTTCCGTGTCTTGATATCTGTGGTCTGTATATCTTCCTTTGGCCACCGTATGATTCCTGCAGGGTACCTGATTACTGGTAGGGCGTAGCTGTTAATGGCTAGGGACTTGTTCTTGCCATTGAGCTGACTTCTTGGGACTTGCCTTACTCGATGGAGGTATTTGGCTGTGGCTGCTTTCCTTGTTTCCTCGTCAAGGTTGCCATTTGCCTGTGGAATTCCAAGGTATTTGTAGCTGTCCTCAATGTCTGCTATTGTTCCTTCTGGGAGTGAGACCCCCTCTGTGTGGATTACCTTTCCTCTTTTAGTCACCATGCGGCCACATTTCTCAAGTCCGAATGACATTCCGATGTCAGAGCTGTAGATCCTGGTAGTGTGGATCAGGGAGTCAATGTCCCGCTCGTTCTTAGCGTACAGCTTTATGTCATCCATGTAGAGGAGGTGGCTGATGGTGGCCCCATTCCTGAGTTGGTATCCATAGCCCGTCTTGTTGATTATTTGGCTGAGGGGGTTCAGTCCTACACAGAACAGCATTGGGGACAGAGCGTCTCCTTGGTATATACCACATTTGATGGTCACGTGTGCAAGTGGCTTGCCATTGGCTTCAAGTGTGGTTTTCCACTGTTTCATCGAGTTGGCGATGAAGGTTCTCAGAGTCCCATTGATGTTGTACAGCCTCAAGCATTCAGTGATCTAAGTATGTGGCATTGAGTCATATGCTTTCTTGTAATCAATCCAGGCAGTGCTCAGGTTGGTACGTCTAGTTCTGCAGTCTTGGGTGACTGTTCTATCCACCAGGAGTTGATGTTTTGCTCCTCTGGTATTTTTACCAATCCCTTTCTGAGCAGTGCTCATGTATTGATCCATGTGCCTGCTGATCTTATCTGATATTATGCCCGACATCAGCTTCCATGTTGTGGAGAGGCAGGTGATTGGCCGGTAGTTGGATGGGACTGTACCCTTTGATGGATCCTTCTGGATCAGGATCGTACGCCCTTGGGTTAGCCATCCAGGGTGAGTCCCATCCCTTAGCAGCTGGTTTGTGCTGCCAGGCGCTCATGGAGAGTTGTAAGTTTATTGAGCCAGTAGCTGTGGATCATGTCAGGGCCTGGTGCTGTCCAGTTTTTCATTCCTGAGACTCTTCTCTGGATGTCTGCCACTGTGATGGTTACTGGGTTCTGTTCAGGGAGCTTGCTGTGGTCCTTTCTCAGAGCCACCAGCCACTGTGCATCCTTCTTATGTGATGCCTCCCGCTCCCATATATCCTTCCAGTACTGTTCAGTTTCCAGCCTTGGTGGGTCTGCTCTGCTATTATTCCCCTGCCACTGAGCGTACACTTTCGCTGGTTGTGTTGTGAACAACCTGTTTATTCGTCTGGCTTCATTCTCTCTTGTGTACCTCTTTAGGCGGCTGGCCAAGGCTTGGAGTCTTTGTTTGGCAGTTTCGAGTGCTTCAGGTATGGGCATATGGCTGTATTTCTTGGGAACTTGCTTTTTCATTGCACCTTTCTGGGCCTCTGTCATTTGGCTCACTTCTCTCCGTGCTATCTTGATTTTGGCCTCCAGCCTTCTCTTCCATGGTGGGCACTGTTGTGGTCGCATATGGTCATTCTTCTTGTAGCCAAGCATTTCTAGGATCACTGCTGCTGAGGTGTATATCAGCTCATTGGTTTCAGTGATGGTAGCCGTAGGAATTGTTGTCAATGCTGCATTCACATCTTCTAGGAGACTTTCTGAGGGTACTTCACTTAGCCTCTGCAGTGTGTATCTAGGTTCCCGAGCATTCATTCTCACCGTGATCTTGTTCTTCAGGTCAGTTGCTGCCTCGTTCAGCTTGATTGTGCTTATTGGGGTTTCGTACCCAACCTCTGGGCTTTTACATGGATTTAACTCATCTCTGACCTGGTGCTCTGGTTGGCCTTCGCTATGGCATTTGTGTTGTATCTCATCAATCTCGAGCTGTGATAGCAGGTGCCGTTTATGGATATTGGAACATTGAGCTACTAGTTGCTTGGCCGATAGTGTTGACTGTGGGTATCGAAGTTGCCATCGTTCCCGCATTCTCCGCATGTAACCCCTCTCGCTCGGGTTGCTGGAGTAGTAGCATTCCAACAGATCCTTATTCTCGCATCTCGCCCATTTGTGTCTTGTTCCAGTAGCCCATATATATGTATATATATACATATATATATATATATATCCCTCGTTTATCGCGGATAATTCACCCTCTCATCTGTACAATTTTTGCTGTGTATTTTTTGTGTCAATAAATGTATATGAAACCATTTAAGCTCATATTTTATTATTAGAACATTAAATAATTGTTTCGAACATGTAACTAATACATTAATGGCATAAATAACATACAGAAAATTTTGTTTAAATATTGAAAATATAAATCTTATACGTGTGTGCGTGTAACATGTTAACAAGACGTACCGGGCAGGCTAACGAGTTAGCGGAAAGATACTAATTCACGATCGTGCTAACACGCAAAAACGGACCTCTAAAGGAATTTAAACGAACATTTGACAATATTACATTGTCCTAAGGTTAGACACATGTGATCGTTTATTTCTCTTGTTAGGAGACCCACTTACATCGTCAATGACTCCTGTATCACTGTAACCGACATATGTAGACAAAAGTAAAACAGGAAGTGGTATCGCCTGAAAACGGCCTTCAAAATAAATCACCCTAACTCAAAACAAAGCACGGCTGAATAACATAAATACACTGTTCAAAAAAATTAAAGTAACAGTTTTTTATCAGGGTATGGCATGAATTTAGTTAGACTTTTCTGATAAGGTTTTGGTCAGGTACGTGGCAGAAGGGGTTGTTAATCAGTTTCAGCTGCATTGGTGTTGATGGAATTAACAACAGGTGCACTAGAAGGGCAACAACAAGATGGTCCCCAAAACAGGACTGGTTTTGCAGGCGGAGACCATTTCAAGTTCCTCCCTCTTGATCTTTTTTAACTGTTTTTCCACTTTAGCTAGAGTCATTATCAGGACTGGGAGCATGAGGCGATTTCTTAACCCTCCTGAAGTGGCGCAGATTGTCCAACTCCTCCAGGATGGCACATCCATGCATGCTGTTGCAAGAAGATTTGATGTGTCTCCCAGTACCAGAGCATGGAGGAGATTCCAGGAGACAGGCAGTTACTCTAGGAGAGCTGGGCAGGGCCGTAGATGGTCCTCACTCCATCAGCAGGACCGATATCTGCTACTTTGTGCAAGGAGGACCAGGTTGAGCACTGCCCGAGCCCTACAGAATGACCTCCAGCAGGCTACTAGTGTGAATGTCTCTGCCCAAACAGTCAGAAACAGACTTCACGAGGGTGGCCTCAGGGTACGACGTCCTGTAGTGTGCCCTGTGCTCATTGCTCAGCACCGTGGAGCTCGATAGGCATTTGCCATAGAACAGCAGAATTGGCAAGTCCGCAACTGGCGCCCTGTGCTTTTCACAGATGAGAGCAGGTTTACCCTGAGCACCTGTGATAGACATGAAAGGGTCTGGAGAAGCCAGGGAGAGCGCTATGCTGCCTGCAACATCATTCAGCATGACCGATTCGGTGGTGGGTCAGTGATGGTCTGGGGAGGCATTTCCATGGAGGGACGAACAGACCTCTACAGGCTAGAGAACGGCAGTCTGACTGCCATTAGGTATCGGGATGAAATCCTTGCACCCATGGTCAGTAGGTCCTGGGTTCCTCCTGATCCACAACAATGCCCGGCCTCATGTGGCAAGTGTATGCAGACAGTATCTGGAGCAGGGGTGGGCTATTAATTTTTACAAGGGGCCACATGAAAAACCTTGTTAGAGTTGTGCACACTCCAACTTATTTTGCAAGAACCAAACAGGAGACAAGTCCTTTTAAGCACCTGCAGGTGGAGAGTCCATTCGTCGCTGTGTGTACAGCGATGATCGGATGCAGTGTGACTCAGGCCTCTTGCAGGAGCATTTTATTGAGAGAAACAGAGTGGGGTTTGAGAGTGGGGGTCAGAGTAGACAAACGGGCCGAAGCCCCGCGCCTGCTGATCAAAGCACAGCACGATGTTGTGTGAACAAAACAACTTTGATTGCTTCCTCTGCAGCTAGTCAATCAGTTCAAAAGATCTTAGCACTTTGTTCTAATACTTTTGTTAAGACAGGACAAGCGAGTTTAATTATTACAGGTTACATTCCAACATAAGCATAGGATCAAACTAATCTATCAGCCCTAACAAACCTGAGTTGTGTCAGAGGGCCACACCTACAATAACTTAAACCTGCTCAATTTTCTTCCACTGTAAAATGCACTAAATTATTTATTTTAAATAGCTGGTACTGGTAATTAGAAGAATACAATTATTCAGTTTATATTCATATTAAGCTATGTGAAATTGTGGTGTATAGGTCAAATAAAAAACAATCATTAATCAGTACAAATTATTCTTAACTTCTTTAACTTTTCCTCAAATGACAAAGCCGCTGAATCTCTGGGTGTGAAGTTTGATAAAAAGTTCTTGTTGGGCTTGCAGTTTTGCTAGCAATGCATTTGCCTCTGTTGCACGCTGTTTATCAGACAGATGTATTTTTTCTCATGCCTGGTCATGTAGTGGCGACTCAAATTGTGTTCTTTAAACACAGCGACCTGTGTGCCACAAACCAGGCACACGGCTTTACCTTTCAGTTCTGTAAAGAAATACTTGGCAGTCCATGTCTTGTTGAAAACACGGCGCTCCTTGTCAATTTTTCTTTTCTTTGTGTCAGCACACATTTTGAGAGCAGCATTACTTCGCGCTGTTCACCTACATGCACAGCTCACATGCACGCACGCTTCACGGAAGTGCGACGCCTTTCAAAATAAAAGCAGCACAGTTGTATTGCATGTACGACACAGATTTTTTTTTAATTTATTCAGTTGTAATCAAATGTAATTTATGATTGCGGGCCGGACAGAGACGCACAAAGGGCCGGATATGGCCCGTGGGCCGTATTTTGCCCAGGTTTGATCTGGAGGATGAAGGAATTGACACAATTGAATGACCCTCACGATCACCTGATCTAAACCCGATAGAACACCGCTGGGACATCATGCTTCGGTCTATCAGACGCCGCCAAGTTGCTCCTCAGACTTAAAAGGAACTTGCTGATGCCCTTAGACAGATCTGGGAGGACATCTCACAAGACACCATCCGTCGTCTCATTTGGAGCATGCCGTGACGTTGTCAAGCACGCATACAAGCTCGTGGGGGGCACACAAGATATTGAAAATAATTTTGAGTTGCAGAAATTGAATTTAGGCAAAATGGACGAGCCTGCCAGATCATTTTTTCACTTTGATTTTTGGGGTGTCTATATACTGAGCCCTCTGTAGGCTGAAAACTTTTATTTCCATCAAAAGATGTGGCATCCTTTTGTTCCTGAGACATTAAACTGTCTATATCAGTATAGATATCCAACTTTTGTTTTTCACCATTGAAATCTGATGTGTTTTCAAAGTGTTCCTTTAATTTTTTTGAGCAGTCTAACATGGAGAATTCTTAACACATACTGTAAATATGTTTTTAGAATAACTTTTATTATTATAATTTTTTTTATAACAAGGTACAAGTTGTTGCATGTTGTGAGCGATGTCCGTTGTTGAGTCAGGAAAAACAAAGATGTGGAGTGTGGAGTTGATTCTTTATTGGCAAGATCTTGGGTTGTTTAATGGCGGTCAGTACACAAGGCACTACAGCAGATGAAAGAACAGTTTCCTTCTCCAGGTCAAATTGTTTTATACTGTCCAGAAAAGGCGGGTCAATGACACCTGACCATTTGGTATCTGTGTGTGTGGGGGCGTCACACCCCCCCGTGTGTGTGTGTGTGTGTGTGTGTGTGTGTGTGTGTGTGTGTGTGTGTGTGTGTGTGTGTGTGCGCTTATACCAGGGGTGTCAAACTCATTTTGGTCTGGAGTCCGCATACAACTTAATTGGATCTCAAGGGGGCCAGACCAGTAAACTCATTCCAAAATTACATCGAACTAACAATAAGTCCACTTTTTTTCTTTGTATTAGTGCAAAGAAAAATACATAAATTATAAAAATCTTTATATGAAATGAATTGTCCCTTTTACTAAATATATTATGAACAACCTAAGAGTTTTTAAGAAAAGTGTGCAATTTCAACAACACTTTTACTCACTTTAACATTTATTCAAGTGCATTATGCATAAAAATTGATCATTGTACAATGTTGCAAAACATCTATTCGCAGTTTTGTGGAACTTAAAAACACTGTCCTGCATGTTAAACTACATCAAACACATACAAATTTAGAAATTATTTAAACTTATCTAAATTATGTATTATTTATTTCCACATCTGGGAAGCAATTCTGAACACATGAACTGACTCCACACACTTGAAATCTTAAGTGGCAGTTCTTTTAAACAGACATTTGATGAAGTAAATTTTCCTATTCCTTGTTAATGCATAAAATGTATACATGTACAAAAAACTCACATAACATATATGGCATGCATAAGATATTTCTTCATTTACCTTTTGTTTTCTCAGTTCTCCATGCAAGCTGTTGTATTTTCCTCCATGCTGAGTTTCATAGCGGCGCCGAATATTGTATTCCTTAAGCACCGAAACTTGCTGCATGCACACGGGTTTCCCATTCACCTCCGTGAACATATAGGAAGAGGTCCATTTTTCTTGAAAAATCCGACACTCTGTGTCCACTTTTCTCTTTTTTGACAAAGACATTTCACTGAAGAGGGTGCCAGTGTCAACAGAAATAGCGGGTAAAGCGACAGAACTGACTAAAACAGCGCCCCCAGCGGACAATATAGGAAGTGCAAATTTTAATTAAAACTAAGTTTATTCTTCTTTAATAATGCAGATTTAACCTGCGGGCCAGACTGAACCCACCGGCAGGCCGATTCCGGCCCGCGGGCCGTACGTTTGACACCCCTGGTTTATACTGTTCTGTGTGTTGTATTCGTGTTCTGATTGAGCAGTTATGTTTATGTTAGAAATATACCGTATTTTCCGGACTATAAGTCGCTCCGGAGTATAAGTCGCACCAGCCATAAAATGCCCCAAAAAGTGAAAAAAAAACATATATAAGTCGCTCCGGAGTATAAGTCGCATTTTGGGGGCAATTTATTCGACAAAATCCCACACCAAAAACAGTCATGAACGAGCAACAACAGGCTAAACGATAGCAACAACAGGCTAAACGATAGGTATGCTAACGTGACAAACACAAACAAAGAGCTGAGAACGGGCCTGACGTAACATATAGAGTGATTAAGGACAACTATTACATGAATAACGTTTATAAAACCATCAGTGTCACTCCAATTCATTAAATAGCAACAACAGGCTAAACGATAGGTATGCTAACGTGACAAACTCAAACAAAGAGCTGAGAACGGGCCTGACGTAACATATAGAGTGATTAAGGACAACTATTACATGAATAACATGTTTATAAAACCATCGGTGTCACTCCAATTCATTAAATAGCAACAACAGGCTAAACGATAGGTATGCTAACGTGACAAACACAAACAAAGAGCTGAGAACGGGCCTGTCGTAACATATAGAGTGATTAAGGACAACTATTACATGAATAACATGTTTATAAAACCATCGGTGTCACTCCAATTCATTAAATCCATCGATCGTTCTTTGTCAACAATGGGTGCGCACGGCTGAGGGCGCTTGCGCTTCAAAATATTCCACAGACTCATATAACGATAGATAAACTATATTTAAACTATAATACAAGCCAATAATATTATCAAACCATCCGTGCACTTTAATTCCATTAAATCCATCGATCAAATTCCTCGTCCTTTGTCAACATCGCCGCGCGTGCGCCCTGACGTCAGCCTCGTCTTTATTCCACAGATCTACTATATAACTATATTGTAGCGTTAACAAAGTACAAGGATAGACGTAGGTTTGGTAAACGGCTCTTTATTAAACAAAACAAACTTCCAAGCGTGTGGCGGCGTGGACTTCCAGACAGACCGGGCGTGCGTAATGGCCATGTCCGAGCCCCGCGCACCGTTCGCGGACAGCCACTCGGCCGAGCGTCGGCCCCCGACTCAGTAGAGACCGGGCGTGCATAAAAGCCATAATAGTTTTTCAAACCTTCTATGTCACTCCAAATCCTTAATTCCTTCAAACTCTTTGTCCTCCGTGTCACTTAGAAATGATCACCGCTAATGATGCCGGTAGTCCTTGTGTGGGCACGTTTGTATGTAAACAACCACTTGAAATAGTAATCCATTGGTACATCACGGTTCTCCAAACTTTCTTTCTGCTGCTCGATTACTGTTTTCAGCTGCATATTTTACAACTTGAAGTTTGTAACCTGCAAAATATGAGTTTCTTTTTGGTGCCATTTTTCTTAAGCCCACCCAGTTGATGAGTCACGGCCAACGGTAAAATTTAGAGCGCCCTCATCCAGTTTCGTCTGAAAATATATTTTTTTTTGGTTGTTTTATCAAAGTCAAAGTCTGCTTTATCGTCGATATATTTTTTTATATACTAAGACACACAAAGAGATTGAAATTACATTTCCACTATCCCTCGGTGAGATAGTACACATATGCATACAAGCAACACAAAAAAAAACAAGAAGGCACTAACAATGAATAAATAAGAGTATTGAATAAATGATAAATAAACACATAATAATAAATAATAATAATAAATATAAGAGGAGCAAAAATGGAGCAAGTGTACATACAGCAGACAGTGGACTTGGATATGGTGCTTTAAAGTGTTAATTGCTTTATTTGATGTTTTCTCTATTTTTTATGTTTTGAATATGTTCAAGATAAAGAAATAAAAGCATGTGAAGTGATCAACTATACTAAAAATAACATGGGAAGTGGTCAACTATACTTGTAAGTGATGTCTTAATGATCAAGTAAAAATTTGTGAAAAAAAAACATATATACCGTATTTTCCGGACTATAAGTCGCTCCGGAGTATAAGTCGCACCAGCCATAAAATGCCCCAAAAAGTGAAATAAAACATATATAAGTCGCTCCGGAGTATAAGTCGCATTTTGGGGGCAATTTATTCGACAAAATCCCACACCAAAAACAGTCATGAACGAGCAACAACAGGCTAAACGATAGCAACAACAGGCTAAACGATAGGTATGCTAACGTGACAAACACAAACAAAGAGCTAAGAACGGGCCTGACGTAACATATAGAGTGATTAAGGACAACTATTGCATGAATAACATGTTTATAAATCCATCAGTGTCACTCCAATTCATTAAATAGCAACAACAGGCTAAACAATAGGTATGCTAACGTGACAAACTCAAACAAAGAGCTGAGAACGGGCCTGACGTAACATATAGAGTGATTAAGGACAACTATTACATGAATAACATGTTTATAAAACCATCGGTGTCACTCCAATTCATTAAATAGCAACAACAGGTTAAACGATAGGTATGCTAACGTGACAAACACAAACAAAGAGCTGAGAACGGGCCTGACGTAACATATAGAGTGATTAAGGACAACTATTACATGAATAACATGTTTATAAAACCATCGGTGTCACTCCAATTCATTAAATCCATCGATCGTTCTTTGTCAACAATGGGTGCGCACGGCTGAGGGCGCTTGCGCTTCAAAATATTCCACAGGCTCATATAACGATAGATAAACTATATTTTAAATAACTATAATACAAGCCAATAATATTATCAAACCATCCGTGCACTTTAATTCCATTAAATCCATCGATCAAATTCCTCGTCCTTTGTCAACATCGCCGCGCGTGCGCCCTGACGTCAGCCTCGTCTTTATTCCACAGATCTACTATATAACTATATTGTAGCGTTAACAAAGTACAAGGATCGACGTAGGTTTGGTAAACGGCTCTTTATTAAACAAAACAAACTTCCAAGCGTGTGGCGGCGTGGACTTCCAGACAGACCGGGCGTGCGTAATGGCCATGTCCGAGCCCCGCGCACCGTTCGCGGACAGCCACTCGGCCGAGCGTCGGCCCCCGACTCAGTAGAGACCGGGCGTGCGTAAAAGCCATAATAGTTTTTCAAACCTTCTATGTCACTCCAAATCCTTAATTCCTTCAAACTCTTTGTCCTCCGTGTCACTTAGAAATGATCACCGCTAATGATGGTAGTCCTTGTGTGGGCACGTTTGTATGTAAACAACCGGCGCGCCGCGCTACTGACGTCACTTGAAATAGTAATCCATTGGTACATCACGGTTCTCCAAACTTTCTTTCTGCTGCTCGATTACTGTTTTCAGCTGCATATTTTACAACTTGAAGTTTGTAACCTGCAAAATATGAGTTTCTTTTTGGTGCCATTTTTCTTAAGCCCACCCAGTTGATGAGTCACGGCCAACGGTAAAATTTAGAGCGCCCTCATCCAGTTTCGTCTGAAAATATCATTTTTTTTGGTTGTTTTATCAAATTCAAAGTCTGCTTTATCGTCGATATATTTTTTTATATACTAAGACACACAAAGAGATAGAAATTACATTTCCACTATCCCTCGGTGAGATAGTACACATATGCATACAAGCAACACAAAAAAAACCAAGAAGGCACTAACAATGAATAAATAAGAGTATTGAATAAATGATAAATAAACAAATAATAATAAATAATAATAATAAATATAAGAGGAGCAAAAATGGAGCAAGTGTACATACAGCAGACAGTGGACTTGGATATGGTGCTTTAAAGTGTTAATTGCTTTATTTGATGTTTTCTCTATTTTTTATGTTTTGAATATGTTCAAGATAAAGAAATAAAAGCATGTGAAGTGATCAACTATACTAAAAATAACATGGGAAGTGGTCAACTATACTTGTAAGTGATGTCTTAATGATCAAGTAAAAATTTGTGAAAAAAAAAACATATATAAGTCGCTCCTGAGTATAAGTCGCCCCCCCACCCAAACTATGAAAAAAAACCGCGACTTATAGTCCGGAAATTACGGTAAGTTGCTCCTGAGTATAAGTCGCCCCCCCCCCCACCCAAACTATGAAACTATGAAAAAAAAACGCGACTTATAGTCCGGAAATTACGGTATATATATATATATATATTATGCGTTCTCTAATGAGTACTTATTCATAATGTTACTGCTCAGTCTGCTTGCTGCTTTGCCTTGCTTATTCTTATCTTGTGCAACAGAACAGAAGGATTACGGCTGGGTCAGGGGCGAGATGACGGTTGTGTCAAACAAGATACTGCTGACATCTCAGCAGAAAAATGACGTCCACCAGAACAGATCGTGAAAACAACACGTCAAACGATGCGCCATGAACCTTCTGATCTTCCTTAAAGAACATCACTTTCTCTTTTCATCTCTCGGAATATTGCTTAAACTGTTTTGCTGATATAGCCATATCTGCATGCAACACTTTGTGCATTACTTTTTGTTTGTTTTCTTACGAGACAAAGCCCGCAATCTTTTTTTTTCCCCTCACCCTCAGGGGCTAATCGTCTCACACTGTGAGTAGGGCATTCCAAATAAAAAGAGCGAGGAGTGTAAACAGATTTTTAGTGTAGTCAGATTGTAGAAAGCAATCTGTATCTCACTCCTCGCGAGAAAACTCAATATTCTGCCTCACTTGTGTTTGTCTGCTGATCCTTTTCTTTTATACAGATATTCAGTTAGCACTTTGAACCTGACAGTTCATATAAAATAATAAGATTTGCACACATACGAACATTAAAATGTATATGAGATTGTCTAACCTCACAAAATATGTACACATTGCAGTTGCTCTCTCTTCAAAGTGTACAAACTGTAAATATGTTTTTAGAACTCTTTTATTATTATAACAATATTTCTATAACAAGGTACAACACTGTAAATATTTTTTTTAGAACTCTTATTATTATAACAATTTTTTATAAAAAGGTTCAAGTGTACGCACTACAATTGTGTGGGCACTCCTTGGCTTCTGCTGGCGTGTGGACAAGTTTTGTGCCATAATTCCTCAATTTAGAAGTTTTATTTTCCATCCATCCATCCATTTTCTGAACCGCTTAATCCTCACGGGGGTCGCGGGTGTACTGGAGCCTATCCCAGACGTCATCGGGCAGTAGGCGGGGGACACCCTGAACCGGTTGCCAGCCAATCGCAGGGCACACAGAGACAAACAACCATTTGCACTCAGAACATGCAAACTCCGCACAGGGAGGGCCGGAGGTGGAATCAAACCCACACCCTCCTAACTGTGAGGCGGACGTGCTACCCAGTGCGCTACCGAGCCGCCCAAGTTTTATTTTAACTTTATTATTATTTTTTTTAATATGGAAAAAAATCTGCGATGTAGTGAAACGATAAACGAACCGTGATGTAGCGAGGGATTACTGTGTGTGTGTGTTTATGTATATATATATATATATATATATATATATATATATATATGTGTGTGTGTGTGTATATATATATATATATATATATTTATTTATTTGTGTAATTTCTGAGTCACATGGCAGAGTACGAGAAAGGGTTTAGAGCATAGGTGTCAAACTCAAGGCCCGGGGGCCAGATACGGCCCGCCACATCATTCTATGTGGCCCACGAAGACAAATTGTGCATCAAATTTGTGCGTCATTACTAGGATTGCAAATTGTCTTCACTTTTAATAATATCTTTTTTTTAAATATTTGACCAGTTTTTACTCGTCTGATTTGAAAACGTTTTGTACCTTTTACTGTATATAATAGTGTTAAGAGTAAAAGTGATCAAGTCATCACAAAAATCACGAAAGAAATCTTATATAAGCCGCATCTGACTATAAGCCGCAGGGTCCAACATTTTGGAAAAAAGTCGCGGCTTATAGTCTGGAAATTACGGTAATTGTTTTTTGCCAAATAATAATTAACTTTGAATTTCATGGCTGCAACACGTCCATTAGAAGTTGGGAAAGGTGGCAAAAAATACTGAGAAAGCTGAGAAAAGCTCATCAAACACCTATTTGGAACATCCCACATGTGATCAGGCTAATTGGGAACAGGTGGGTACCATGATTGGGTATAAAAGGAGCCTCCCCAAACATGCTCAGTCATTCACAAGCAAGGATGGGGCGAGATTCGGTTTCTCTGTGTGTCTTTGGCATGTGGAGAAATTGACAATAAAGCTGACTTTGTCCACAACTGCATGAGAAAATAGTTGAACAGTTTAAGAACAACATTTCTCAAAGCAAAATTGCAAGTAATTTAGGGATTTCAACATCTACGGTCCATAACATCACCAAAAGGTTCAGAGAATCTGGTGAAATCACTGCACGTAAGCGCCACAGCCAGAAACCAAGACTGAATGACCGTGACCTTCGATCCCTCAGACGGCACTGCCTTAAAAAACGACATGAGTGTGTTAAGGATATCACCAAATGGGCTCAGGAAAACTTCAGAAAACCACTGTCAGTAAATACAGTTCATCACTACATCAGTAAGTGCGGGTTAAAACTCTACCATGGAAGGCAAAAGCTGTTCATGAACAACATCCAGAAAAGCCGCCGGGTTCTCTGGGCGCGAGCTCATGTAAAATGCACTGATGCACAATGGAAAATTGTGTTGTGGTCTGATGAGTTCACTTTTCAAATTGTTTTTGGAAACACTGGACGTCGTGTCCTCCGGACCAAAGAGGAAGCGGACCATCCGGACTGTTATCAACGCAAAGTTCTAAAGCCAGCATCTGTCATGGTATGGGGGTGCATTAGTTCTCATGGCATGGGTGACTTACATTTCTGTGAAGGTAACAGAAATGCTGAAAAGTACATACAGGTTTTGGAGCAACATATGCTGCCATCCAAGTGACGTCTTTTTCATGGACGCCGCTGCTTATTTCAGCAAGACAATGCCAAGCCACATTCTGCACGTGTTACAACAGCGTGGCTTCGAAGTAAAAGAGTCCAGGTTCTCCCCTGGCCCGCTAGGAGTCCAGACCTGTCTCCCATTGAAAATGTGTGGTGCATTATGAAGCGTAAAATTCGACAGGGAAGACCCCGGACTGTTGAACAACTGAAGCGGTTCATCAAGCAAGAATGGGAAAGAATTCCACATGAGAAGCTAAGAGAATTAGTCTCTTTAGTCTAATTAGTTCCTAATTAGTACCAGCTCTGCCGAACCCCTGAAGCCGACGCACCGAACCCCTCGGGTTCGATCAAACCCAGGTTAAGAACCACTGGTTTAGGGCAAGGATACAAAACGCTAGCTCAGAAATGTCTGCTGTTATTTTCCACTGTGAGGAACATAGTGAGGAAATGGAAGACCACAGGCACAGTTCTAGTTAGACCCGGAGTGGCAGGCCAAGCAAAATCTCAGATAAGCAGAGGCGAAGGATGGTGAGAGCAGTCAAAATCAACCCACAGACCAGCTCCAAAGACCTACAACATGATCTTGCTGCAGATGATGTCACTGTGCATCGTTCAACTATTCAGCGCAGTTTGCACAAGGAGATGCTGTATGGGAGGGTAATGCGGCAGAAGCCTTTTTGCACACATGCCACAGAGTCGCTTGAGATATGGTGAAGTACATTTGGACAAGCCAGCTTCATTTTGGTATATGGTGCTGTGGACTGATGAAACTAAAATTGAGTTATTTGGACATAAGGGGTGATATGCATGGTGGAAGAAGAACACAGCATTCCAGGACAAACACTTTCTACCCACAGTCAAATTTGGTGGTGGTTCCATCATGCTGTGGGGCTGTGTGGCCAAAGCAGGTACTGGCAATCTTGTTAAAGTTGAAGGTTACATGGATTCCAGTCAGTATCAGCAGATTCTTGCGAACAATGTTGAAGAATCAGTGACAAAGTTGAAGTTGCGCAGGGGCTGGATACTTCAACAAGACAACGACCCCAAACACTGCTCAAATTCGACTAAGGCATTCATGCAGACGAACAAGTACAACGTTCTGGAATGGCCATCTCAGTCCCCAAACCTGCCACCCGCACACGCGCATGCGTGCACGCACACACGCACGCACGCGCACACGCACACACACACACACATATAGTTTCAAATGGCCAACATTGGCACATTAATGTGACTTATTCGAAGAAGGTGTTTTGAAATTTAGTCAGTCATTGTGAAATTCCCAACTGGATTAAAATTCTAGAGAGACTTAAAGCAGTTGTGATTGATTTGGTCGCACAAGCACATTAGGAATTGCATGTCAACTAAATTCCTGGAAGACCTACTCGAAGAAAATACCCAATTTATTATTTAGCACACACTATAGGAAATGCCAGACGTGCGTGGTCATAAACGATCACTTGACTTATCTGGGGTCCGTTCCTTGCCTGAGCTTCATCATTGACTTAACTTTTCACAAAAATAATCCTGAGTAAACATAAGCTTGTCTGAATCAATGTCTGGATAACATGGTTTTCATTGATTTTCCAGATACTATACAGATATACAACATAAGTATTATGTAAGCATTTTGTCTTATCTACTTTTTACTTCTATTTGTCCTAAAAAGTGGAACCCCCGCTATTCACAGCGAATTTGGAGCAAATAGCGAAAATCCATGTAAAACTGAGGCCCATTGAAATGTATCGGAGGGAAGAAAATTGTACAGTCGTGTGTATACAGTAATCCCTCGCTACACCACGGTTCGTTTATCGCGGATTCACTACATCGCAGATTTTTTTCCAAATTAAAAAAAAATGTAAAAGTCAAAATAAAACTTCTAAATAGAGGAATTATGGCACAAAACTTGCCCACACGCCAGCAGAAGGCAAGGAGTGCCCACACAAAAAAAGCAATAAATAGAAGTAAAAATTAAATAAAACAATTATAATACAGAATAATGTTACAAAATCCACAAAAAGGATGAATTTGCAAGTGTCCAGTCACATACTGGACAACAGTCTCGACATAGCAGAAGTAGTATATTTGTGCCAGGAAGTGGGCACCTAGAGACTGCTCCCCACCCCACAGCTGTGTCACTAAGTGCTATGATTTAAAAAATATACTACAGTAGTTTTAAAAAGGTTTGATGTTGATTCCTAGACTTAATTTAATATTTTTTTTTACATTTTACTCAACCCACTGAATATATATATATATATATATATATATAAAATATTCCACAGGCCCATATAATATATATAATATATATATATATATATATATATATATATATATATATATATATATATATATATATATATATATATATATATATACTGAAGGAATGGGGTCGAAATACAAAAAGTCCTGCCTAGCTACAACAACAGATATGCTCAAACCTCATTGAATAAAGTACATAAGCAGACAAGTGTATTCATATATTAAATCAATAAAAGAAACATTTTAAGCATATAATTATACCTACACACCAAATCAATAAAGAAGACATAACTAGACATTTTTGATAAGTGGTAATGAGAAAGGTTTTTGTAACTTTATGATCTGATATATATTTCTGAGCACTTTGAAATAACAAATGTTTTTTGATATATTGCCTGAATAGCTTAATGACCCTTAAGGAACTGTTTAATGCATGCCTGATGATTTTCTAAATCACAGACACTGCCAAAGTCGTCTAAAAATCTTCAGTACTTGATTGTATCTTATGTTTTGACTAATGCTAGACGCCAGTTTTCGATTACTACTGAACGTTCTGGACAGAGGGAAATATTTTGCCTAACAAAGAAAAGATATGGTTGAAAGCATGATTAAACTAAGAATATGATGACGTAAGCAAGTACATGGAGATCAAAAGAACAAACAAACAAAAACATGGTAAGTGGTGAGTACAAACTTTGCATAGTCAGGGAACATTAATAAATACGTAGATAATGTCACAGCCAAAACCTCACATAATTCCGTACAAAATGAATAAATTGAAAGAATGATGAATGGATGAGGTGGAACAAGAATGGAGGAGAATGTTTACAGGAAGGTCACTTGGAGATAAAACCAGCAGGTGCCAGAGGGAGACAGCCCAGCCAAAGATGATCGTCAAGGCTGAAAGACAGAAAGGAAAACAACAGCCTCCACACATCGAATCGCCCATAATCAGCACCCAACCCCACGGAACCAGCTCTCACCGAACCAGCACCCACTCCCATGGAATCAGACTCTCCTGCAAACTTGCCCCACCCCAAAGACTCATCACCCATCAAACTCGCCCCACACTGGCATGTGCAACTGAATATAAGCTGACCAAAGAACCTTGAACGTTGCCTTTTCTGAATGGAGACTTTCCGCTCTTGAAAGGCCCAGCGCTGTATTGTACTTTCTTGAAAACAGAGCTTTCTGAACAAGAATTGTGATTGAACTCAACCTGTGTAAGTCTATAATTTCTGCTTCAGTGTCTTAGCATTTTCCTAAATCTGAAGAAATCAAACAAGCACGCAGTGAGTAAATTGGATAACAGGTGATTGGCAATGGCTTTTGACGTGTGGCGCAGATAGCGCGCTCCATAAATTGTGGACAAAATCCAACAATACACCCACACATCCACACACCCACATATACATATACATATACATATATATATATATATATATATATATATATATATATATATATATATATATATATATATATATATACATATATATATAAAAAGATTTACAATTCCTAGTCATTTCAACATGTTTATGACATGGTTCTGTCAGTCGCAGGGTGCGTTTGCCAATTAATAGCCGACACATGCCCAAACACCAATACCAGCTAACCCCACCGTATTGACAGCTTTACCCTGCAATCAATAAGGGCTGCGGCTTATCAGAAGCAAAAGCTTATCTGTGCGTCTCCAAAAAAGCCAATGCAGCTCAGCTTGACTTTCGGCTTTGACACTGTTAGAGACAGTCTAGTGCGCGAAAGCTGTTGGGCAGTTTATTATGTAAATGAACCAAGTTGTGATGACAAAATGCACAGGACTTCTCACTTGATGGGCAGGCATACTAGGTTCTCAACTAATTGTATACAAACAATGGAAAGTCAAGTTTACATGTTTCCTATAACTATAGAAACAATGTAGCTCAAAATGAGGTATAGATTAAGCATTCGCCAGAAACATTGTTCATCTGTCATAATTACGTTTCATCTTTAACTGAGGTCTTTGAAAGCAAAATGTTGGAGGGCTCAGTGCCACATAGAGCATACTGCTGATGACAGCATAGGTTGTCAGTCTGCTATTGTTTGTCACAAGTACTATACTTCCTCAAAGGTACGCAATAAATTCAAGTAAAACGCTGATTTAGAAAACTGCTGAGCCTTTCCGGATGAGTGAAAGGACATCTACTTTGTATAGGTTTGTGGATTATGAGGAAATATCTTGTGAGATTTGACAGACAGTCCCCAAAAAGACCCGAAAGCACAGAATAGACAAAGTCATTTGCAACACAGTACACTTGAGGAAGTAAATTTGGGCTAACCAGAATGCGCCATGGGCTTATCTTTTTATTATCTCATATCCACAGAGGAGTGATTCCGGAAGCGGTGGAAATACGGTATTTAGGGAACGTGAGGTAAAGCTTTTCGATCACATTTCATGGAGAAGTCACTGAAAATGACGTCACTGAAAATGACATATCATTGTCGTGTTTTACATGGCTACTAACACCACAAATGTCCACTTTATGCTTCATGTTTCAGGAAGGATTAAAATAAAATCAAATATAAAGTCAATAATGCTACGCAAAACAAGACAATCTCCCTGCCAAGCAGTCTGTCTGCCTGAATGATGACATCTTGGTTGGATTTACGCAATCGGGCTATTCAGACAGCAGCCGCACTACAAAATATCTGACCTAGAACCACTTATTAAAAGGGGCTCCAGTCGGATTTGAAAAAAGAACAAAAAAAATTAAATTGAGCCATTCAGACTGTCCGATACAAGTTGCATATTGGTAAAACTTTTTTGAATTGAGCTACAGCGTGAAAGTAGTCTTAATGTACTGATTTTTGAATCAGTGAGAAAAACAATATTCTACTTCTTCATTTCACAAACTTGAAAAAACATTAGACTGAAAAATAGAGGATAGTTTTCTCAGTTCAGCAATGTCGTTTAAAGATGGCTGAATGTTTCCTTCCCCTCGTGTGACACGACATTACGATACCTGCAGTGCCACTCTCGGGTACAAGTCCAGAAACCATCAGGACCGGTTTGATGAGAACGACACAGAGATAAAACAGCTCATCTCCCAAAAAAAGGGAAACCTTTCGTGTCTGGCAAAATGACATCACCTGCAAAGCAAAGAGACAGGCTTACTCCAGAGCCAAGGCTGACGTCCAGAGCCGGGTGAGACAGATTAAAAACTCCTGGTGGACAGAAAGGGCACTGGAAATCCAGAGTTTGGCAGACTCTGGTGGCACCAGAGGCTTTTTCAGCGCTACTAAGGCTGTCTACGGCCCAAGCCATCGCGGCCAAAACCCCCTACGCTCTAAAGGCGGGCAGGAGCTGTTGAAGGACAATGAGTCCATAAACAATCGGTGGAGAGAGCACTTTCAGGAACTCCTCAACCGTGACAGCACAACTAAGTCAGATTTCCTCAGTCACATCCCTCAGAGTCCCATCAGGGAAGACATGGGTGAAGCTCCCACTTTAGCAGAGGTCCAAGATTCCATCAGGAGCCTGAAGAACAACAAGGCCTCGGGCCAGATGGGATCCCAGCTGAGGTCCTAAAGGAATATGGACCAGAGCTCCAGCTCCATTCCCTCCTTCTGACGGTCTGGGAAAAAGAAGTACTCCCTTCGGAGCACAGGGACGCTCTGATAGTGACCATTTTCAAGAAAGGGGACAAAACGGATTGCGGAAACTATGGGGCATCTCGCTCCTTTCAACAGTTGGCAAAGTACTTGCTCGTGTTCTTGCCAATCGCCTACTGCCACTGTCTGAGGAAGTTCGCCCAGAATCGCAGTGCGGTTTTCGTCCATCTAGAGCAGGGGTGTCAAACTAATTTTTTTCGCGGGCCGCATTGTAGTCATAGCTTCTTTCGGAGGGCCATTATGACTGTCAACCCAAATAAATGTATGAGCACCTCATATTATATACAGTAAAGGCTACAAAACAAACTGACAAATAACTTTTTCAAATTAGACAAGTAAAAACTGGTCAAATATTTAAAAAAAAGATATTATTAAAAGTGAAGACAATTTGCAATTCTAGTAATGACACACGAATTTGATGCACAATTTGTCTTCGCGGGCCACATAAAATGATGTGGCGGGCCGTATCTGGCCCCCGGGCCTTGAGTTTGACACCTGTGACCTAGAGGCACTGCAGACACGATTTCTACAGCACGCCAACTCCAGGAGAAATGCCGTGAGCATAAACAGCCTTTGTTCATGGCTTTCATAGACCTGACAAAGGCCTTTGACACGGTGGATCACCAGGCCCTATGGAGGATCCTTCTGAGGTATGATTGCCCGTATAAATACGTCAGAATACTGCAATTATTACATGACGGAATGACAGCCACAGTGCTCAACAACAGCTCCTTGACTGAGCCTTTCACTGTAGAGACAGGGGTCAAACAGGGATGCATCATTGCACCCACCCTGTTCTCTGTCTTCATTGCAACCATACTCCAGCTCATTGACGAAGAACTACCACAGGGAATCCCAATTTGGTACAGAACTGATGGCAGGCTCTTCAACCTTAACAGGTTCAAAGCCAAAACCAAGATCAGAGCCACCACGATCGTGGAGCACCAGTATGCAGACAATAATGCCATTGCAGCACACTCTGCAGAAGACCTCCAGGGCATCCTGAACTCCTTCGCTGAGGCATACAGAGCCCTGGGTCTGACCGTGAACATCAAGAAGACCAAGGTGCTACATCAACCTCCTCCCAACCAGCCATCTACTCCGCCCCTCATAACTGTGGACAAATCTGCACTTGAATATGTTGACCACGTCACCTACCTCGGCAGCCTTCTCTCCTCCAAAGCGGACATTGACTCTGAGGTCAACCATCGCCTGAGCTGTGCCAGTGGAGCGTACGCCAGACTCTGGAAAAGAGTCTTTGAAGTCAGAGACCTCCGAGTTGACACCAAGCTCCTGGTTTACAAAGCTGTGGTTCTCTCCACCTTACTTTGTGGGGCAGAATCATGGACAACCTACAGCAGGCACCTAAGAGCTCTTGAACAACATCACCAGAGAACCTTGAGGAAAATACTCAGGATCAAATGCGAGGACAGACGCACAAACAGCAGCGTTCTGGAGGAAGCCAGCATACCGAGCATCACCACCTTAATAATGCAGCACCAACTCAGATGGACAGGACATCTCATCCGCATGGCTAACACCCGCCTCCCCAAACAGATGTTATACTCCCAGCTGGGGAGAGGTCCGCGAGCCCCAGGTAGGCAAAAAAAACTTTTCAAGGACAACCTCAAGACCAATCTCAAGAAATTCCAAATAACATCTCAGGACGAGGAGCACATCGCCTTGAACAGGAACTGCTGGAGGGCAGCAGTGCAAGAAGGTGCAGCCCATCACGAAAAGGAACTCCGCCGTGTCGCAGAAACCAAACGACAATTCCGTAAGGAAAGACAAAAACAGGCTCCTGCACGACCACAACCCACCACCACTTTCCCCTGTCCACACTGCACAAAAATATGTGGATCCCAGATCGGCCTCTACGCCCACCTGCGGACCCACAAGTAGACGACCCCGAGAAGAAGACAGTCATATTCGTCCCGAGTGACCGGGGGGGGCGACTTATACTGAGGAGTGACTTATATGTGAATTTTTTCATAAATTTTCAAAATTAAAAAAAAAAAAGTGAAACCGCGATAAACGAAACGCGATGTAGCAAGGGATTACTGTAATTTGGATTTCAAGTGACGTCAGCAGTGCGGCGCAGCACGGCGCAGCGCGGCGCAGCACGCCGCAGCGCGGCGGTTGTTGTTTACATAAAGGACAAAGATTCGATCACGGGATGACGAAGGGCCCCACATACTACCGGCATCATTAGCGGCTTTGTTTGTAAGTGACACGGAGCACGAAGAGTTTGAAGGATTTAATGATTTGAAGTGACACAGAAGGTTTGAAAAACTATTATGGCTTTTGCACACGCCCGGTCCTACTCTACAGAGCTCCCTTTCACCTCCGTGGATGGAAGTCGGGGGCCGGCGCTCGGCCGGGTGGCTATCCGGGGACGGTGGATGGGGCTTGGACATGGCTTTTACGCACGCCCGGTCCTACTCTACAGAGCTCTCTTTCACCTCCGTGGATGGAAGTCGGGGGCCGGCGCTCGGCCGGGTAGCTGTCCGGGGACGGTGGATGGGGCTCGGACATGGCTTTTACGCACGCCCGGTCCTATTCTATGGTGCTCTCTTCCACCTGGAAGTGCCACCTCCGGGGATGGAAGTCCACGCCGCCACACGCCTGCAAGTCCACGCCGGTGCTTGGGGCCGTGTGACGGTGAACTATTTATGTAATAGTTATTTGATATATTTTATTTCGTGTAGCAACTTGTATATGTTTTTATCGTTACAGTTCAGTAGTTGTTGGCTCGTTGAACTCTTGTTTTGTTAAATAAAGAGCCGTTTACCAAACCCACGTCTTTCCTTGTACTCTTTTAACGCTACAATATAGTTATATAGTAGATCTGTGGAATAACGACGAGGCTGACGTCAGGGCGCACGCGCGGCGTTGTTGAGAAAGGACAAGGAATTTGATCGATGGATTTAATGATTTGGAGTGACACAGATGGTTTGATAATATATATATATATATATATATATATATATATATATATATATATATATATATATATATATATATATATATATATATATATATATATATATTATATATATTATATGGGCCTGTGGAATATTTTGAAGCGCAAGCGCCGTCAGCGGCGCACAGCCGGCCGGCATTGTTAACATATAGGACGATCGATGGATTTAATGAATTGGAGTAACACAGATGGTTTTATAAATCTGTTATTTGTGTAAAAGTTATTTGAATAACTCAGAATGTTACGTTTGGCCCGTTCTCAGCTCTTCGTTTGTGTTTATGTCACGTTAGCATACCTATCGTTTAGCCTGTTGTTGTTCATTCATGTCTGTTCTTGGTGTTGGATTTTGTCGAATAAATTTTCCCCAAAATGCGACTTATATTCCGGAGCGACTTATATATGTTTTTTTTCACGTTATTGTGCATTTTATGGCTAATGCGACCTATATTCCAGAGCGACTTTTAGTCCGAAAAATACGGTATGTATTCTATGTGCCCTCTCTACATCCAGAACAGGCTGGTCATCCTGGAAGAGGGATCTCCCCATCTGTGGTCCCTTCTCAAGGTTTCTCATTTTTCCCCCTAGTAGGTTTTTTTTTAGTTTTTCCTTGCCCTCCTGGGAGTTTAAGATCAGGGGATGATTGAGAATACAGACAAACCTCGGTTTTCGACCACAATCCGTTCCAGAAGGCGGTTCGAGAAGTGAATCGGTCGAATTCTGAATCTATTTTTCCCATTACAAATAATGAAAAAAATTTGTATCCGTTCCAAGACTAAAACGAACGCCTTTTTTAAGCATTTTTCATTTGCACATTTTTGTCCGATCGCGCAACTGCAGCGCACCGCCGAACGCGCAACCATAGCGCGCCGCCGACTGCGCACTTGGTCGCATTATTGTGACAGAGCTGTCGCTGAAATTTTTAAAATACTTTTAAAGTACTGATATACTTTCCAAAATTTAAGTGGACCTCAGTGCGCAGGGAGCTTAATTTGGTCCGATCGCACAACCGCAGCGCGCTGGGCGCTCGCTGTCGCATTGCTTTAAGAGCGTCTTTGTGTTTTAGGATGGCTTTACTGCTCCCACTTGCTTTCTTTGAAGGCATGATTAGGGGTCAATACAATCCTCAAAGTGATGAAAATACAATAACGAACGGAGTCAGTCGGCATCCGGGCCGTGCGGTCAGGTTTTCTCAGGTCTTTTCGGCTCATCTCGCGAGGTTCAACCTCCGAATTTTGTTCGACAACCGAAGCAAAAAAATCTCTGATTTTTCGTTCGACTTCCGATTTGTTCGAGAACCGGGATGTCTGAAAACTGAGGTTTGACTGTAATTGTAATTTTATTTGTATGTATGAAGCCCTTTGAGACTTGCTTGTGATTTAGGGCTATATAAATAAATTTGACTTGTCTTGACAGTTATGAGGGTGTGGGTTTGATTCCACCTCCGGCCCTTCCTGTGTGGAGTTTGCATGTTCTCCCCGTGCCCGCGTGGGTTTTTTCCAGGAACTGCGGTTTCCTCCCACATCCCAAATACATGCTTGATAGGCTGATTGAGCACTCCAAATTGCCCCTAGGTATGAGTGCGAGTGCTCTGTGCCCTGCGATTGGCTGGCAACCGTTTCGGGGTGTCCCTCGCCTACTGCCCGATGACTATTGGGATAGGCTCCAGCACGCCCACGACTCCAGTGGGCACAAGCGGTATAGAAAATGGATGGATAATATACACAAAGAAGTTTGTCAGGAAAGAGATTGGGGACGCATACCTTTTATTAGCATAACATTTATTGACAGAGATGACGACGGAGCTCTGCAAACATACAAACGTAAAAATCTCAGCAACGACCACAATAAACTTAATGTGCAGGGAACATTCAGTAGTACGGTCAACAGCCTCCTCAACGTCCTCAATGCGTGGGCCCAGCAACACATCCCAATCAGTAGACCCAAAGTAGTCTCTCAAAGACTGCTCAGCCTCAAGCGACCTTCCTGAACAGGCGAGTGGGCGTTGGTCTTTAATTTCGTCTTATATCGCGGCCGAAGTAGGACCAAGTTGTGATCTCCCCCCCTCCCAAGTGTAGGTAAAGGAGTGGCATTGTATGCATCCAACTGGTCAATAGTCTTGTTTCCCCTGGTGTAAGAATCCACATACTGGGTGAAGGCAGGCAGTCTTGTCCAAAGTCATATGATTAAAGTCCCCGGAAATCAGCAGCAGCGCTTCAGGGTGCTCCGTCTGCAGGTCAGCAACCGCGGAGTGGATGACGTCACATGCTACCCCCATGTCGGCACGTAACAAGAACAGCAATGGCTCATCCAAACTTCCTGGGCAGATAATAAGGACGCAGGCTCACTGCCAAAAGTTCAATGTCCGTGCAGCAGATGGAAGTCTTGATGCACACATGCCCAGGGTGGCACCACCTAATATTCATATACAGAGCAAGACCACCACCTTTACTCTTCCTACAGGCTTTAATGTCTCTGTTGGCTCTGATCATGCTGAAGCCCGATAGCTCAACGCAAGTATCCAGTATGTTCGCCGTTAGCCACATCTCACAGAAGCAGAGCAATCTGCACTCTCTGAAGGACTTAATAAGTCTTCACCAGTGCAGCCAGCTCATTCATCTTATTTTGCAGAAATGTTGACGATTCGCCAGGTTCACGAAGGATACAGGAGGTTTGAAACGCCACTTCTTCGCTAGCCGCCTAGCCGTAAGCTTAGCCTTTAGCTTAGGCTGCAACCACGGGGCTTACGCTCCTCCACAGGAAAGTGTGGAACCACACCTACCCGGGATCAGGCTTTCAGGTTGAATAGAAAAGTAGTAAGGAACAGTCGCCATCACACCAAAGATGAGAGAAGGTTTTAGAAGAGAGAGACAACTGCTGGAAGGCTGCCACACACGACGACGCCAGGGGGAAAAAAACATGTGTAGCGTATATATTCATCAAATCATCCATTATCTAAACTGCTTATCCTCACAAATGCCTTGGAAATTCTTTGATATCTGTCTTTTGACTGATCCTTGAATGATGATCTGTCTGATGCTGTGAAAGTTCTGCAGACCACGAGTTCTGCCGTAAGATTCACATTTAACATGAGTTTGAATGTGGTTGAATGTGCACTATTTTTGTCGAGTCGTACAAGTTATCAGTCACGTGAATGGTGGATAAAGCTTTGACATGATTTAGGTTACTGTTTTTCTTTTTCACAAAAACCTATTCAAACAGGAGTGTGTATGTGATTGTCACCATATATATGTACCGTATTGGCCCGAATATAAGACGAGCCCCTCTTTTTCAAGACTCAGGTTTGAAAAAAGACTTTTTGAACACCAAATTAAATTTTTATACAGAAAATAATTACATCTGATGCAAATGATTATAACAATATATTCGAGAGAAAAAGCATGTTATTTTGCATCCTTCAAGTCATGCAAAAACAGTCTATCACATCTTAATATCTGAACATTTAAATATGCAAACTAAAGTGCAATCACATTTGTAAATGAATGCTTCTGGTTTTTGAAATGTAAATAAACCAATCTACTGTGATAAAACAACAAAATTACAATAACTGCATTAACCATCAAAGTGAATTTTAACTGTAGTCTTGAAACAAATCTGAATAAGGAAAAACATTGCAATAAAATAATGCAAACTGCTACCGCTATTGTTGGGGAGCCTTGGTTACCGTATTTTCACGTTTATTAGGCGTGGATAAAAGTCTTAGATTTTCTTCAAAATGTGCGGCGCGCCCTATCATGCAGTACTCCCTATGTGTGTTGTTGTAATGCGGACGTATTAAAGACCGCCATGAGACCATTACAGGGAGAATTGTGGGCGTGGATTTGCAGTATGAATGAATTTAAATTTGGTCTGCACCATAGTTTTGTTTCTTATATTTTTTGCGGGAGCTTGAAGCAATGTATAAGGTACTATCTATAAAAGGGGAGATGTTAGCGGGAATGGCGGCTCGGTGGGGCACTGGGTAGCACGTCCGCCTCACAGTTAGGAGGGTGCGGGTTCGATTCCACCTCCGGCCCGCCCTGTGTGGAGTTTGCATGTTCTCCCCGGGCCCGCGTGGGTTTTCTCCGGGCACTCCGGTTTCCTCCCACATTCCAAAAACATGCTTGGTAGGCCGATTGAAGACTCCAAATTGTCCCTAGGTGTGAGTGTGTGTGCGATTGGTTGTCTGTCTCTGTGTGCCCTGCGATTGGCTGGCAACCAGTTCAGGGTGTCCCCCGCCTACTGCCCGATGACGGCTGGGATAAGCTCCAGCACGCCCGCGACCCCCATGGGGACTAAGCGGTTCAGAAAATGGATGGATGGATGGATGTTAGCGGGAGTAGAAAACCCCCCGCCCCCACAAACAATGGTATACCCCAGCGGCACTGCTGTGTTGTGTTACGTCATGACGCACGGGCGTCGGTTCAATACAGTCACACACTTGAGCACTCGCTGTCGTCCTCTGTCTCATTATTATCTATACATATACACACAAACATATGTAAGGAGACCAGGTGTTTTTTTCCACGCATCATCATCGCTGTTGATCTGTGACTCTTTGAGTGCCCATCTCACAGCCGATGTGAAAAAACAAGTGAAGCAAATGAACGCCGAGCTTGCTAACATGCTAACATGTCTGCTAGCACTGTTGTTCGAGCTTTCGTAAAACCCGGCATCATATTCGAGGAGCTACACGGCAGGGAAAGTCACTGACAGTGAAGAAAGTGAACCTGGTATGTCAGTTGGAGATTTAGAGCTGCTGTTCAATTCGGAAACAGAGGATGAGGACTTCGATGGGTTTAATTGATGACCATTACCGGTAATAAAAATGTGCATACCAAACTCAGTTTTGCTCCTGCTTCATTTTTAAATACGCACACTTGTGTGCTTGTGTGGGTGTGTTGGTGTTGCCATGAGAACGTTTACGGGAGAAGTGTGGGCGTGGATTTGCAGTGCGCCCTGTGTGTGTGTGTGTGTGTGTGTGTGTGTGTGTGTGTGTGTGTGTGTGTGTGTGTGTGTGTGTTGTAAGGCGGACGTAGTTGAGAGCGCCATGAGGACGTTAAATAATAACCATAAATGAAATAATCTCGGCAACACACCAAACATAAGTCATCGATCGAGACAACAAAATACATTTGCTGGCGACCGTTAGTCGCCGTGCCGCTGCGTAACGGCTACTCGTACGATGCGAGGCAAACTTAGAGGAGCGTGCCGGAGCTGTCAATCAAACGGTGAGGACACGAAGCAAACCGCAATCGGACAAACGGCACAACAGTGGACAGTAGTAACAATGAAATGTACTGTATATATTCACTTTGTGTCAAGGACGCGCACGATCACATCAACATCAACATACTCAGTCGATACCAGCGACCTTTAATTTACCGCTGCGCACAAGTGAAAATCGGTATAATGTCTAGACCCTGAATATAAGATGACCCCCACTTTTTCAGTCTTATTTCAATGCAAAAAACATCGTCTTATATTCGGACCAAAACGGTAATTAGGGATGCATGTTTATTATTATTAAGATTATTGGTGCTTCGCTCCCCCCCCTGAAGGATATTTACACCTCCCATCTCGCCCGCAAGGCAATCTCGATTGCCAGAGATGTGAGTCACCCGGCTCACTCTTTGTTTGACCTTCTGCCCCGCACCACCAGACTCGCCAACAAGCTGTTGTAGTCTTTCTCCAGGCTGTTAGGGCCCTGAACTTGCTACCCCCTTCGGCGTAGCGTGCGGCACTGTTGCGCTATTTTCGGGAATGTCTGCTGTACGCGCACTTGCTCCTTTTTTTCTGCTCCTCTTATTTATTTATTTATTGTTGTGTTATTATTCATTATTTATTCAGCACGCTTTTGTTATACTTGTTTACTTGTTTGTCTGTTGTGAGCCATGTCTTGTCACCGTGGGATAGGGGGGAACGAAATTTCGGTTTCTTTGTGTGTCTTTGGCATGTGGAGAAATTGACAATAAAGCTGACTTTGATGTTCAAGAAAAATAAATATTACAATCAACCAATATTTGCATACATCAGAATAATGCTACCCTGAGGAATTCTAACAAAGTGGAGTACAGCATATTCCTTAATGTCCCAAAGTTATGCATAAAAAGTAAATTAAAAAGTTAATTTTGATAAGTCAATATTTTGATATATTTTCTGCTTATGTCCTTCATCAACCTAGCAAAATATTTTATTTCTTTACCTGTATGGTAGTTATGGTTGTCTAAATTGTATTCATTTTACATACATACATACATACATACATACATACATACATACATACATACATACATACATACATACATACATGTCAAACTCTGTGTCGAGCAAGTGACATCTTAAAAAAATATAGACCTTCAATCATATGGCAATATGTGATAGTGTTTTATTTTGAAAACACAATCGGTGTGGAGATGGTTTGCAACTTCCAAATGCAAGTCATTTATGCTTTAACTGTTGAGGATGGAGAATGTGTGCACCTATCTCATATTAGTATTTTTCTGAGAGGAAAAAGTGCAGTGCTGGTAATAAGAGGATACCGATGGACTGTGGCTCAGTGAAACGTACCTTTTCGCTCTGGATTCCAGTGAGTCTGTGGAACCTCTGTGCGAGAAGCTCTCTCCAGCCTGCTCCGAGCTCAGGAGAGGCCTGCTGTCGTTCTCCATGATACCTGAGACAGTCAAGTCCTGACAACTACCATCACCTGACTGGGATGAAGATGTCATAAAGTTAACAACTGACCACTGACCACAAGGCATCAAATATCACAGAGGAACAATAACACATTTGTGCAGTACAATAAGGAACCGCAGTTTTCTGTTGCATTCTAAACCCCCTCCCCCGTTTGATCTCTATAATTTCAGTCACAGAAAAGAATTTAGGGAGTTCAAAACAACACACTAAAGCAGGATACTGATTCGTTAAATAACTAAACCCAACTAAAATATACCAGTGGCACCACAACAAGACACAATAGCATGTCATCTCTTTGTTCGCTAAATTGCTGTGCAACTTTTGCAAATTATAAAAACGTTATACAATAGATCCAAGTTGCTCACAAATAAACCAGCACCATGACGTTATGCTAACCTTACAAGTGGTGTGCATCCCCCTAATAAATGATAAATTGATACATATCTTGAGAGTGGAAGCATTCGATTCAATACACTCCCATCCTTAGAGTCAAAACAAATTTTCCGAATGATCGTTAGCTAGTGTCGGGAACACAGGACAGTCACCACGTGACAATGGAAAACTGTATTGTCTCACAATTTGATTGCTTAAAATTTAATTTAACCATATAACAAATACTGTTCATCAATCACTGTAGTAGATTTGTGGAGAAAATCAAGATAATTAAAATTAAATTTAACCATATAACCAATACTGTTCATCAATCACTGTAGTAGATTTGTGGAGAAAATCAAGATAATGTGTTTTGTGTCTGAAACGAGCTAAAGCATTTAAAATAAAAGTACAGTAGTAAAAAGTACAGTAGTAAAGAAGAAGTCTTCGAGGGACACAAAACACAAAATATGTTCATGCTTGTCGGTTATGTTTAAAAAACAACAAAAAAACCTACCGATATTTACATTGATGACATCCTTCCCGGGTATCTTCAGTTTGTCTCAATTTAACTGTTAGACTGTGGCAGCCCTGACTAACTACAGTACAGTAAACGAGTGAGTACACAGTCTTAGAAAGTACAAATATGCTTCCTACATATGTGTGAATGTCCTCCTTCGTCCTCCATCCATCTACTGCATATGATCGTTATTCTTTTTTTCCTTCCTCTTGTATCGCTGTTCTTTTTCTTCTTCTTTTTCTTCTTCTTCTTCTTCTTCTTCTTCTTCTTCTTCTTCTTCCTCTTTGGTGTTTAAGAGCGGCTGTTGCGTTGCATTATCGCCACCCTACGACTCGTTTGCGCTCTTCACTACATTTCCTTTCCAATCCTCCGGTTTGCAAATTCTTGCTTTAAGTCCTTTCCGATTTGAGATACGTGGTACTTCATTCTCTTTCCAATTATACTACACCAGAATGCGTTTTAGTTTTTGTCAAGGTAATATTTTGCGCATCTTAGGCGTTTTGCATTGTTTGTTGGCATTAAGCCAAACAGATTGTTATAAATCAAAGCCGCAGGGTGAGAATCCATCCATCCAATTTCTGTACCGCTTAGTCCCCACGGGGGTCGCGGGTGCGCTGGAGCCTATCCCAGCCGTCATCGGGCAGTAGGCGGAGGACACCCCGAACCGGTTGCCAGCCAATCGCAGGGCACACAGAGACTCACACCTAGTGACAATTTGGAGTGCTCAGTCGGCCTACCAAGCATGTTTTTGGGATGTGGGAGGAACCTGGAGCGCCCGGAGAAAACCCACGCGGGCCCGGGGAGAACATGCAAACTCCACACAGGGAGGGCCGGAAGTGGAATCGAACCCGCACCCTCCTAACTGTGAGGCGGACGTGCTACCCTTTTTAGTGTTTGTCAAGGTAATATTTTGCGCATCTAAGGCGTTTTGCATTGTTTGTTGGCATTAAGCCAAAGTGTCATAAGGCTAAGCCGCAGGGTGAGAATCCCTGAGCTAAAAATATAGAAAAGGGATGGTCGAAAATTTGAGATGTTGTTTATGAGGAATCGTGAGTGTTGATTCAAATAATTAGACCTAGTTTGTTTGAATGTGCAGCACATCGTATAGGATGACACAAAAGCAATCTAAGCACAGGATACTTTAGGAAAAAGTTTTATTGAAGAAAAAAATAGTTAAACCAATAAAAATATGTAACTTTTTTCCACATTTGTTTTGTTTTCCCAACTCAAAGAACAATGATAAGACGAATTTAATGTTTCCTATATTTTGCTACATTAAACCATACTTCAACACATAACCATCTAAATAATAGAGAACATTAAAAAATATAAACAGAAAAAATACAAGATTGTCTTCTAGGCTGCAGGCACAAATGCTATGCAACTGTTAAGTAGACATATCATTGTTTTCAACATTTAACCTTATGACCGACAAACTTCCAACTTCCAACTGATCTTTTCAAATACAAATGTTTGGGATGTGGATGTGACTATTTGCAAACAGCAGTGAGACATCAAATTATTTTTTTCTAGTCTGATAGCTCCTCTTGTCATGCATTTAGCTTGGGTCCAAATAAGCACCGTTATATATGTAACATAGCACCATTTTTTCCCCCATATAATTTTTCTTTTATACTAGGACCCAACCAATGGCATGCATACACTCTAAAACCTTTCTGTTTCAGATACCATTTCTAAACATAGCTTTATTTCAAACATTACAAGGCAAGTAATGATTACTGATAAAGTACCTTACATAGAGTGGATGAACTAGTACAGTACAAAACTAGTTAGATTTTTTTATATTATGTGATACTCTAAAGGACAACAGGTCACACTGATATATGTAACAATTACCTAAAATGTACACAGCTTACCATGTTTTTTGGGTCATTTGACTTTCAAACAAAACCCCAACTTATCTCTTAAGTTCTTTGCTCTAGAACTGCGGAGAGAGCAAAATTAAACAGCAAACTATCACTTCTTCAGTACACAAACATTCACATGACAAGCACAAATACATTTACACTTTGTCACCACTAGTCCCACCTCTGTACCTTTTTTGTGTCATTTGTTAGACGATCATTTTCATCCAAAAATACCATGGTCATGTCCAAATTCATAGAAATAACACAATCAGAACAATATACCTCAGTGGACTTCATTGTTCCCAACTAAAAAAAAAACACACATTGAAAATCAATTATACAGTCGCATTGTGAAGGTACTTTAAGGCATTGGGGTTGGAAACATCTTTGTTATAAGTCCAGATTTTCCTTTGTGTTATTCATCACTGTCTGAAAATCTTGTGACCATAATGCCAACTGGAATCTTGATACCTTAAGAATGATCTCTGGCCCGTTCTGGCCTTAAACAAAAACTAATTTTGAGTCTTTTGCATCACTCATCTTATCTAGCATTCGTGATGTCACTGACACGTATTCTACATGTTCATTGCACCCTTAAGTATAGTCATTAGTGTTCAAACAAAATATTTCAAATTTTCACACCTATATAAATGAACAGTGATCGTTATTATCACTCATTTAGTGTAAACACAACTAAACAAAACTGTCAAGTACTGAATAAACACAGTAGGAGACAGAAGAAGCTGTCATTCGGGATGAATCATCTCTGACAGGACCATATTTAGACATTTTATGAAACGCATATTCATACTGTGTCACACATTTATTAGTAGTCTGCTCTTTTTGTATGCATTTGTTACTTATTTGAGTTCAGCCATCAAAGTTGTAAATACTTTGATGGCAGCTGAACACATTCTTTAATACACTTGATTGTTATACAGTATAAGCTCTATGAGGTTTTGGTTTTTCTTGAGCCAAATAGTAAAAGGAAAACCAAAATAAATCAGACTGCTTACGGCATGCTTTGGAAGTAGCTGTGTCGCTTTTCTTTTTTTTTCACAGGAAGCAGCACATGCAGTGCCATTTCCAAAGACGAATATGCTTATGGTTTCAGACACCATTCAACATGCTCATCGGTAAAAATGTAATGTTGTCCTTTGAAGTCTTGAGGTAGTCCACATTGATTTACATATGTGGTGCTTTCCAACACTTGGAAGATGTGTGTTACAAGCATGAACCCCATAAAACAAAGAATTAACCCTGTCTCCTCCCTCTAAAGACAAAGACAAAAAAAACATTCAAAAGGCAGCAGTATTTTGCCAAGTAACAATGCAGACACTTTTAATTCATAATGATAAGAAGTTACCTTAGTTGACCAGTTTACCAATATAATTATTACATTTTGATTATTTTTTTTATTATGACATCTAATAATAAGAAATAGTATTAATGAATGTAAAGTCACATTATCTGCTGCTTTAATATATGTCTTCCAAATGTACTTCTACTCTTATTTAATTTAATTTACACAAAATGGGGAAATTCTATTGAGTCAAATTAAAATACAGTTGTTTTAAAGAGCAGCTCATCAGAGTCTTACAGTTTTAGATCCATGGTTGGCAAGACATGAATAGAAGTAGTCCCACTAGATTAACTGATTACAAAACAGTAAAACACAAAAAGTGCAACTTTCATTTAAAGTGCTGTTTTAAAAGCATGTTTGTAATTCAAGCGACAGATTCCAGGGCAATTTTCAAGAAATTCATGTTCTAGTCACTAGAAAACAAACACAAATATTTGCATTAATTATTGACAAAAGCATGATTTACAACTTGCCTCGGAACCAAATTCACTAATTTCAACTAATTTGTTAATGGAATAAGTAAATTGCAATCTGTATTTTTCTATGACATTGTGCTTAGAGTTTCACTTTCTATAGTTCCACTTGTATGAAAATAAATACATTTATTTTATAATCCTTCACCAAAATGTTCTTCACACTCTTAAAAGACAGCACAACAAACACAACAAACCCATTCAACTGTGCTTACACCAATCGGGACCAATTGTAACAAATAATCCAATTTTTGAAGCCATTCTTGACGACTGACTATATTATTCTTCCACCGGATCAGATTATTTCCTCGCTTCACCGAACTGCAAGATAAGAACGTCAAGAAAACGGAAGATGGCCTAGCTAAAAAGTGATGTCTGAATACTTTCTGCTCAGATACGTATCAGAGAACATCAAAATACACTGGACAAATGATTTGTTGAAATTTGTAAAAAAAATTGCTCAAACAAGTATTCTACACTTGACGATTTACTCCTATTTTTGCTAACGTTTCAAACTTGGCTAGGGTCTGTGTGAGTATAATTGCCGTTGTAATGGTGCTTACACACTTAAAACTGCTGCGTCTAAAGTAATCCAATTTGGGTAAAACGGCTAACCCAGCGCTGAGTCCGAAAGGTGCCAAGCCATTGTTTCGTTATTCATTTTATTTGATTCAAGTGGTGATTTCATACGGCATGTAGGATTAAAATCTTGACCCAAAGGGGTAAAAACTACCCATGCTGATGCATTCAAGCTACCAATTAATGGGATACCAATTTCCATTAAATAAATAAAATACATAAAAAAAAAAAATATATATATATATATATATATATATATATATATATATATATATATATATATATATGTACGTATATACGTATATATATATATATATATATATATATACACATATATATATATATAAAATATGGAGAGAAAGAGAGAGAGAGAGAGAGAGAGAGAGAGAGAGAGAGAGAGAGGGAGAGAGAGAGAAAGATACCAACAACATAGCCCCATTAAACATAGAACTTTACATTTCGAAGGTATAAAGCCCCTACGGTAGCAGGAGATTGAGCCCTTTCTATGCTCTCACTTTGTTTATCCAACCAGTATGCACTCAATTAGTCTGATTTTACCTTCACTTGTGTTCTTATCATGTTCACACTATTGACCTGAGCTATCCTCTACGCAGCAACTTAATACAGAAATCAGAAGAGGGGGTGAAAAATCTATAGCACCATGTATTTTTGTTCATATTTCAAGTATTTTTAAATTGGATTTCATTTTTCTAAACATTCAGCTGAGACTGGAAGGTTGTGGGTTCAAACTCTGGCCGGGTCATACCAAAGACTATAATACATTTCCTCCCTGCTTGGTACTCAGCATGAAGGAATGGAATTGGGGGGTTAGATCAACAAATGATTCCTGAGCGCAGCACCGCTGCTGCTCACTGCTCCCCTCTCCCCCAGGGGATGGATCAAAATCACACGGGGATGGGTTAAATGCAGAGGACAAATTTCACCACACCCAGATGTGTGTGTGACAATCATTGGGACTTTAACTTTAAAAATTTGAAATGAGGAAATTACCCTTTGGTAATTTTCTTCCTGTAAATGTTGTAAAGTGTCAAAGTCTTGTTTGGGTATGTGGGAAATTAAATTTAATTGTCCTTCAGTTTTGAGAATCAGAAATAATTTTGAAGGCATTGTTGATTTGAAGACTAGTTGAGGAATCTGTCCAGGAAAATACAGAAAACATAAAATGTATGTAATTCAAACCTTCTAATGATTTGGTCCATTTGTAATATTTTTATATTTATCTATTTTCCCAAGGACTACTGTCCTTGTGGCTTCTAAACTGGAGATTAGATGATCATTGTATCATAAAGTACTTCACAAAAGTAGCACATAATAAAATCAGAAAAGATGCAACTCTGAAACACAGATACACAGAAACATGGCATTTTTGTTCATTTTGATTTTTGTGACAATTGTACGTGTTGCAGCAAAAAAAAAAAAGGTTTGAAGAAGTGATAAAGAAATTATTTTGTGTAACGTGTCCGTTACCACTGCAAAGCCAGTTAGCGCTGCCTCTTAGCAAAATGATTGTCTGTAATAAAATAATGTAAGCATGACATTTTTGTTTTTGATAAATCAGACAGAATGTGAAAAAAAATACTCCTGTATTATATACAAAGGTTCATGATAATTGGACATTTTTAGGAATTACCCACAGATGAACCGAGTACTATAGAATGCAACAAGATGAAGGTCCCTAGCCTAGGCAACAGAATCATTTCACTCATTGTAGTTGCAGCCACTAGCTTTGTTTGTCGGACACAAAATATGCTGTAACTTTTATCTTCCGTAAACAAATCCCCAAAGCTCAACATTCATCAATTTTAAATTGCAATGATTTGACTGTATTCACTTGATCATGAAAAAAAAATCAAATTAAACTATTTTAGTCTTGTTGATGTTAAAATATTCTAATGGTACGGGATAAGATTTCTTTGATGGTTTACTGTGTATCCCTTGTTCACTCCCTTAAAGCTGCAGGGTTAAAAATTGG